>NC_067403.1:253185932-253300932 GCF_016432865.1 Antechinus flavipes
GAAACTGAGGCTCAGGGAGATTCAAGTGAGCTTCCCAGAGTCCCTTAGTAGTGGCGGCCGTCAGAACCAGGCCCCGGCCTCCACCTCCCAGCCAGTGCTCCTTGCGGCCCCCCACCCGGCAGGGCTTGGGGAGGGGGGAGCTAAGGAGCTTTGTGGCCGTGGGAGGCGGAGGTGACCCAGCAGCCTCCGGGAGCCTGGTACTGCCCAGCCCCCCGGGATCAGCCCCAGGTAATCCCCAGCCCCCTCGCCACCCAGGACGGACGGGCAGCGGCCACAGGCGAGCCGGGCCGAGGGCTGGCACAAGGCGGGCGTCCCTGGGAAGGGCAGGATGCACTGGTTCCATGCAGGTAACCCAGGTGCCCCCAGGGAGGGCACGCGTCTGGGCACCTGGGACTCCCCCTCCAGGGGGGCTCCGGAACGGGGCAAGCGGAGATCTGGGTCAAGGGGAGAATGAGATCAGGCTCTAGGGTGTGGCGTGGGGGGAGGGAGACTGCAGGGAGCGGGAACGTGGGGGTGGGGAGGCTCCCTCCGAGGGAGGACGAGCGGAGCTGGGAGGGGGAGCTGGAGCCGAGCCCCGGGGGAGGGGGCAGAATCCCAGGCCTGGCCGCAGGGGAGATAAAGGGAAGCAGAGTGGGTGGCCCCCGGGGAAGGAGCCCCTGCAGCTCTTCCTCCGTCTGTGAGGACGGTCTATAAAATGCAGGGACTGGTCCCGGAATGTCGGTCCTGGGAGGAGAGGCGCAGATGGGCTGGGGGGAGGAGGAGGAGGCCCCTGGAGGGGTCGGTGAGGGAGGCTCGAGAAGAGGGGGTCCTTGTGCCCCTTCAGAGGGGAAGGCGAGGGCAGAGGGCTGGGGGCCGGGGGCGGCCGGAATGGGGGGGATGTGGGGGGCCTTTGCCCGATGTGGAGGTGGTGAGATGAGGGTCGGGTCATAGGGTTCCAAATGGAGGCCGGCTTAGAGGAGGTCAGGAGATGAGGGGCGGGATGTCCCTGAGAGACAGAGGGAGGGATGCAAGGACAGACAGGCTGACAGCCTCAAAGATATTCTCAGGGAGTGGGAATCTGAGGGGGATCCTCCCAGGTCGGGGGGGAGGGGAGGGAGAGCTTCCATGAGAGGTCGAGGATGGCCTGGGAGTCGGGAAGCCTGGCTGTACATCCAGGGCTGGCGTAATTAGCTCATCCAGGCCTCGGTTTCCCCCTGCGTACAAGGAAGAGGTCGAGTAGCTGATCCCTGGCGTCCCTTTCTGTGCCGAGTGACTCGACATCGTTTGTCCTAATTAAGACTAGCCCAGGATGGCTCTTGTGGGGGCCACCTCCCTCTCCCCACTTCCCTGGTGGGTGTGGATGTGCGTCGGGGGGAACAGCGGGAGCGGAGAATGCTGGGTAACCGCCTGGCGCTGCCCGCTGATTGGCTCTGCCTTGGACTTTGTGCCGGCTGATAAGAAGCCTGAAGCAGAAATCATTAACCGGAATTATTAACCTGGGGCTCCCCACAGTGCGCCCAGCCCTGGCCCGGGCCTCTCCCTCCCGCAGGCAGCCGTCAGGGGCCCCTTCAGGGGTGGGGGCAAGCCCAGGATCCTTGGCCAGAGGCTAGGGTGGTGAAGGTGCCGGGGGCACGCGGTGATGGAGTCCAACTCAGGGCCCGTAGTTAAGCCCAGCTCCTCACCAATCTGTGCCTCAGTTTCCCCCCGAGTGCTCACCACCTCCCATTGGCCCCCTTGCCCTGAGCCCTCCAAATTATTCCCATCTCCACGGCCCCTGAGGATGAGACAGGATGAGATGGGCCGGGGCCGCCTGCTGATGGGCCCTTCCCCACAGCCAGGGCTGTCAGGAGGCTCCCTGCCATAACTAGGCCATCGACCCCGAGCCCTGTCTCAGCCGAGAGCTTTCCTCATGGCGACAGGGAGAAGCGGGTCTTGCTGTCCCCATTTCCCAGATGAGGAAACCGAGGTAGATGGGGCCCAGCTGCCTTCTCCAGAGTCCCACAGCAGGGAGGTGCTAGTGCCGGCCTCTGGTTCTCCTCAATGAGCTCGGGGCTCGTTTCCCCTCACAGGGGGCCCAGCTTGCCAAGTGCCCGTGGCCTCAGTGGGGGGCATTGTTACCCACGTGCCCGGTGGCTCCGTGGCCAGGGACCAGCTGTGCAGGGGAGAAGCTGAGGAGGAAGGAGACCCCCTGCTTGGGGTTCTAGAACAGCCTCTGGGTACGTTGGCATCAGGACCAGGGCTGTGCCCCCTGGCATCCCAACATTCCCTGCCGGCTGTGCCCGTGGGCCTCCCCCGTAGCCCATGTTTAGCTCTGGGAAGCTCTTGCTCACTGGGGTGACCCCCCATCCCCCGGACTTTCTCTGGGATGGGGGGTGCAGGGTGGGGAGACCTCGGCCAGGTTTGGGCAGGAACTTCCCGGGGCCACAGGCCCGGGGCCATTGGCCCCGCTCAGGATTCAATGCGCTCTCTGGTCTCCTCCCCCGACCCGAGAACCGTGGGAGCCGTGGGAGCCGTGGGAGCCTGGGACTTGTAGTCCAGAGACGAGGCCTCATATCCCTGCTCATATCCCACCCCAGTCAGCGTGACATGGTGGGCGGGGGGCTCAGGTCTCCGGCTCTGCTCTTCAATGCCAGCCCAACCCTGACAAGCCTCGGTTTCCTCCTCTGAAAAAAACAAACTGGGTTGGATGAGATGACCCTAGAAGTCTCTGCCAGCTCAGCATTTATGTTGCATTCCTCAGTTTCCTTGTCTCTGAAATGGGTCCATTTCAGTGTCTGAAATGGGGCAGTGTCAAATTAAAGCGCTATGTAAAAATGGACTTTCCCATTGAAAGGGGAGTTGTGAACATTAATTATATTAATTGTAAGAGAAGGGAGGACTTGAGTCCCTGCTGTGTTCCATGCCCCTGCTTCGGCTCCCATAATGAATGGCCTCTTCAGCCTGGGAGGCTCTGGAGTCACGAGATAGCCTGGGTGGCCGGGCGTGAGCACCAACAGGTCCGGGGAGCACGGGGAGGAAAGGAGCCGGTCCGGACCGGAGAGGCCTCTGGGGGAAAAATGTTCCTGGGAATGTTGATGGGGAATGTTATAGAGGGTTTCTTTCTCCTCTTCCTCCTCTTCCTCCTCCTCCTCCTCTTCCTCCTCCTCCTCCTCCTCCTCCTCCTCCTCCTCCTCCTCCTCCTCCTCCTCCTCCTCTTCCTTCCCTCTATTCTCTTTTCTTTCCCTACTTCCCCTTCCCTCCTCCTCCTTCTTCTCTTTCCTTCTCTTCTTCCTTCTTTATCTTCTTCCTCTTTCTTCCTTCTTCCTCCTCCTCTTCTTTTCATTATTTCTCCTCCTCCTCCTCCTCCTCCTCCTTCTCCCTCCTCCCCTTCATCCTCTTCCTTCTCCTCTCCTCTTCCTTTCTCTTCCTCTCCCTTCTTTATCTTCTTCTCCTCTTCCACTTCTCCCTCATTGTGTTTCCCCTTCTCCTCCCTTCTCCCTCCTCCCCTTCATCCTCTTCCTTCTCCTCTCCTCCTCCTTTCTTTGCCTCCTTCCTCCTCTTTGTCTTCTTCCTCCTTCTCTTCTTCCTTCCTCTTCCTCCTCCTCCTCCTCCTCTTCCTCCTCCTCCTCCTCTTCCTCCTCTTCCTCCTCTTCCTCCTCCTCTTCCTCCTCCTCTTCCACTTCTCCCTCATGGTGCTTCCCCTTCTCCTCCCTTCTCCCTCCTCCCCGTCCTCCTCTTCCTCCTCCTTCTCTTCCTCTTTCTCCTCCTCCCCCTCCCCCTGCTCCCTCCCCTTTGTCTTCCTCCTCCCAATAGCGCTAGCCAGTATTTATCTAAGGCTTCAGGGTTTGCAAAGTGCTTTGCATGTATTATCAGATCTGACCCTCTCCACAATAGGTAGCGCCTCCTTAGGAGCTAGGGTTCCAACCCATTTTATAGATGGGGAAGCTGAGACTGAGAAGATGAGGTCACACGGCTAGTGTCTGAGGAGGATTTGAGCTGAAGTCTCCTGATTCCGAGTCCGGCTACCCTCTCTGCATCGGGGCACGTGGCTGCCTCGGCATTCGCCGGACTTGTGGCCTCTGGGTCTCCTCCGAGCATGAGCACAGCTGCCCAGAGGTCGCCCCGGGCCCCCTGACTGGTCACCGCAGGGGCACTGGTAGGACCAGGGGCGGCAGAGGGGGGACGCGGTCCCGCATCCTCGGCTCCTTGGAGCTAGGCCAGAGAGTCTGGCAGTGAGGGCCCAGAGGAGCTGGGAGACTCGCCCCGCTGCCCCTCCAGCCATTTCCCATCCAGGACCGGAGGCTTCCGTGGTCCCTCCTGGTCAATAAAATTCTTCCCTCTGTCTGCCTCTGGTTCTCGGGGCTTCTGGTCTCCATTGTTCCAGCCTCAGGAGGGGGGCTGCGGATCAGCTGACCTCCCCGTCTGGTCCATTGCCCTTTGAACAGCTGGAGGCCGCTGGGGAGTCCCACTTAGCCTCCCTCCTTGGGCTGAATAAGCCGCCTCCGCCTGTGCGTCGCCTCCCCGTCTGTCCTCCGGGCCCCTGCCGGTTACCCCATCTCAAGTCGAGGGTTCCTGCCGCTGAGGCAGGGGTGCGGGGGGAGCTCTGGAACCCTGAGTTCTCCAGACCATCCCAGGGTGAAGAGAAGGTGAGGGAAGCTCCCAGAAATTGGAAAAGGCTGGCTCTTCTGCACCCCCGTTCCCTGCTCTGCCAGACATGAGGCATGGGGGGGCTGAGGATCTAGGCCCAGCCCTCACACCTGGCCCGAAGCGGTGGGCGGCTGTGCCTCCCCTCCCCCACTTCTGATGCAGGTTGGGACTGGGAGAGAAGAGGAGGAGGAAGGGAAGAAAAGAAGGAAGGGAAAGGGGGAGAGGAGGAACACAAGAGTAGGAATCGGGAAGGAGAAGAGCTTGGGCCTTGTCCTCCCGGGACCCGTGGATGTGGGAGAGGCAGCGATTGTGCCCGTGCACGGGCTGTCCCTGAGGTCCGTCGGCGTGTGCGGGTGCATCGTACGTACGGAGCCCGGCCGCCTCTCCGTCCCGCGGCCTACCAGGGGGCAGAGAGCACAGGCTTTGAAGTTCCAGCCCTGACGCTCCGTTGGACCCAGGAAGTCACTCCCCTTCCCCGGGCCTCAGGGCTGCCATCGGTAAAATGGTGGACTTAGACAGGTGCCCTCTGAGGTCCCCTCCAGCCCTGGGCCTTGCTTCTATGAGCAGACACGGGGGCTTTTTTCAGGGCAGTCAGAATGTCCTACAAAGGTCTCTGTGTCCCTTTGTTCGGGGTCAGGCAGCTGCCGAGCTCAGGGGACAGAGTTGGGAGCTGCAGTCTCTGAGACCTGAGTTCGAATCTCTCCTCACGTGCTCATTAGCTAGCGCAAGACCTAAGCAAGTCACACAATCTCTGTATGCCTCAGTTTCCTCACATGTTAAATGGGGATGACAATTGCTTAAACCTAATAATATAACGTTCTCCCAAAACAGTCAGAAGGATCAAATGAGGCACATAGTCGGCACTTAATAAATGTTTCTTTCCTTCCTCTCTTTCTCCATCTTTCTCTTCCTCCAAGCACTCGAGATACAATACTTCACTTCTTTGGTCTCTTGCCCCAGACTGAGGCAACAGAGGATAACTGCCCCACCCCCATCCCCCAAAGGCCAGGGCTTCACTTTAAGAGGCTAACTTCTATATTCAGGGCCCACCGATCAGTCAGTCAGCAGGCTTTCATCAGGCCCCTGCGACACGTCAGGCACCGAGCTGGGCAGCACAGAAATGAGGAGAAAAAACGGCTTTCCCTGCCCCATGGAGCTGGCATTCTGACTGTATGTGTACGGAGACAGATGTATGTGTGTGTGTATTTGCCTGTGTGTGTGAATGTGAATGAGCGTGTGTGTATGTATGAGTGTATGTAAGTTTGTGTGTGTGAGTAGGTGTGTGGGTGAGTGTGTGTGAGTGTATGTATAAGTTTGTGTGTGTGAGTGTGAGTGGGGGTGTGAGTGCATTCGTGAGTTTGTGAGTGTGAGTAAATGTGTGTTTGAGTGTATGTGTAAGTTTGTGAGTGTGAGTGGGTGTGAATGAGTGTGAGTAGTGTGTGTGTGTGAGGAACAAGCTGGTTCAGCCAGCTTGCTCAGCTGGTAATGCCTGAAGGCTTCTTTTTCTCTCCATTCCTCTGGCTCCAGGGGAGGCAGTTGTGAACTAGGGCCTCAAGGTCTGCCCCCGACCCCCAACCACATGGTGAGGGCAGCAGAGCCCATCTTATCTCCTCTCCAGCCAGAGGCCGACCGGAGCCAGGGAGCCGCGTCCGCTCCTCCTCGAGGCTCGGACCAAATGATCCAGACCAAGGCTCTGGATCAAAGGATCGCAGATGTAAAGTAGGGAGAACCTCACTTACAAGTGAAAAATCAGGCCCAGAACTGTAGAGCGACTTGGCAAAGGACACACAGCTTAGAAGCCTCTGGGTTGGGTACCTGGGTGTGAGCCAGGAAGGGGGAGGAGTGATGATCATGTGGTACGTGCAGAGGGAAGGGCCCTACCATGGGTTCAGATCCCCCCATAACTCCCTACTGCTTTTTTTGGATTTTCCTTCTTGCCTCACTTTCCAATAAAACGGGGCCTCCTTGGCTTCCAGGTTCCTCAGAAGGAGCACACTTGACTGGGTCACTCTGGGCAAGGGACTGAGGCACCTCAATCTCCTCCTGTGCAACAGGAAGAAGCCAGACCCAGTGGCCTCTGAGCCCAGTGTGTAGCTGACCTTGGTAAGCTGACCCTTTGGCACAACGGCTTTGAGGGCGGCCCTGGTGACGGGCACTGGGCTCTGTTTGAGGCCCTGGCCAAGCTCCCAGCGGCATGTCACCAGGTTGGCCGTTGGAGTTTTGGTGACAGTAACTCATGGAGAGATTGATGAGGTGCCATCCTCACTAGTAGAGGGAGCGTCTACTCTGGGGACATCTCAGGGGCATAATGGTGCCCCTTCTGGTGGCAAAGCCTCTTGGGATAGTTTTGTGGAAAAGGACTCAGGGCCAGCGCCAAAGGCTGCAGCTCGGCTCGGGGTCTTGGGAGCAGCCTCCAGGGACCTCCCACATTTTTAGCCGTCCCTTGAATAAGGGCACAGATGGGATGTTGTCAGAGTTGCAGACGGGGCAAGACCAGGAGGGACTGAGTGATTAACCCACTGACTGATAGAATCAGCGTCCGGAAAAAAGGTCACGAGAGGTAAAAACACGGGGAGGAAGCTAACGGGCATAAATGTAAAGTCTTGCACTTGGGTCCAAAAAATCAATTTCACAAACAGCAAGATGAAGGAAGTGTTCAACGCATCTCGTAAGCTCTGTGGGTTTTAGGGGATTGTTTTCTGTTACCTTGGGGGGCAGAACCAGGACTCCTGGCAGGGAGTTACCAGGGGTCAGTTTAGACCTGATTTGGGAAGACTTTCCCAAGAAGAGAACGGGCTGCCTCTGATCTTACCCTCTTTGGGAGTCACTGTGAGTTATAGAGTCATGGGAGCGCCCCTCAGGCATGGGTCGGGCTGGACGGCTGCTGAAGGTCCTGCCTCCCCTGAAATCCGTGATTCTGGGCCTGCTGGCCCAGCGGGGAGCCCCAGTGGGTTTTGGACTACAAACGGTGGGGAGGGGACCAAAGAAGGGGGACATATCTTTGATATATGCTGTTCTGCTCTGAGTGTCTGGAGGTGTGTGTGTGTGTGTGTGTGTGTGTGTGTGTGTGTGTGTGTGTGTGTGAAGCGTCAAGGCTGAATTTGAATTCAGGTTCTCCTCCCTCCAGGAGGCCACCCGGCCATCCCCCGTCTGGCGTCCTGCGCTCACTTCCTTCCCCCCTTCTTTTGCCTCCGAGCCCCCGGCAGGGCTCTTCTAGGAGCAGGGCGCTAACTGGAGAGGACCTTTACCCCCTCCATGCCGAAGGACGGTGGCCTGGGCACCGCTGCCCGCTCCTGACCTCCTGGCAGCCTATGGGGGTCCTAAGTGACCCAGCTCACCCGTGCGCCCAGAAGACACGGCCCCCTGTGGGGATGCTCGGGTCTCCTCACCAAACGTGGCTCTGAGCACAGGGGTGATCTTCCCGTCGGGCCCTGAGCTTCATGAGGGGGGGCGATGTGGATGGACACAGGAGGACTGGGGAGGGAGCACGGGGAGGCAGGAGATGGCGGCCCCAGGTCTGAGGCGGGATGCTAGGATTCTGATGAGTAGGACCCGGCTCTCCCATTTTGTGGATGAGGAGACTGAGGCCCATGGAGGGGAGGAGATGCTGTCCTGGTGGTAGGAAGGAGCTAAGGGAAGTCTTGAACCCAGCTCCTCTATTCCATTGTCTTAGCCGGGGCCCAGGTACAGCGGAGGCCACCTCAGGGCCCGAGGCCCACGGGGAGCCTAACCCGGCTCCTGGGTGTCAAACAAACAGGGCAATGTGTCCCTGGCCCCTGCCTCCCTGTGGTGTTGCTGGTGACTTCCGCCATCTTTGGTGCATGAATTGACAAGTGACCCATTGACGGGGGCCGTGGAGGGGGGCACCCAGGCAGGGCACAAACCTCCCACTGTGCCCTGGCTCCTACCTTCCCTCCCCCTGCCCTACGGACAATGGGCCGGTCTGAGCCAACAGCCACAGCTGGTGGGGAGCGGGGCCGGGGGGGCCGGAAGGGGGTGGGACAAGGAGGGGCCTGACGATGTTCCCCCTCAAGGGCCGAGGGACAGGGTACCACCTGTGGCCCATCACCCCCTTCGCCTCCCCCACCCGGTCATGCTCATCCCCCATTCAATGACGCCCTTCTCCCACTGACCCCAGGGGACCCACCCCCAGCCCGCGAGCCTCCACGGGAGGCCGAGAGCGAGCCCTCGGGGGCCAGGCCGGGATCGCGGGGGGCCGGGGACGCGGACCTCCCGAAACGGACTCAGGCGCGTCGGAGGCGGCGGCCGCGGGCTTCCCCCAATCGCCCGAGGGGTCGGGGGCGCTCCGCGAGGCAGATCCACGCCCACCCACCCACAGGCTCACACGCACAGACACATGTGCACACATGCATGCGCACTCTCACACGCACCCATGCTCAGCCCCACACGTACTCACCCATCCCTACACAGACCACACGACATACACACACGCACATGCACGGATGCACAGCACGCTTAGCACACGCACGCCCACATCCATGTACCCAGACTCAGCTATACGGTGGGACTCCGTGCTCACTCTCACCTACACTCTCACACGCTCACTCACACTCACATATACACAGGCACACGCTTACACCCACTCTCACCCACACTCACACACACTCACTCACACTCACATATGCACAGGCACACGCTTACACCCACTCTCACTTACACTCACACACGCTCACACTCACATTTACACACGCACCCCCGAGCTCAGAATCCCTGTTCTGGCTGCACCCGCCCATTTCACAGACGAGCATTGAACCCCCAGGGAGCGAGGGGGTGCAGACCCGCTCCTCAGACCCCGCCTTTGTTCTCTCCAGGGGTCCCGCGGCCTCCTGGGTAACTGGGCTCAGCCTTGCCCTCCTGCCCGAGCACTTTGGGGTCTGTGAAGGGGGAGGGAGCCCTGGGTGGTCTGGAGGAAGGGGGAGGGGATGGTGGTGAGCTCTTCCCTCTCCACGGGGAAGTGGGGGAGGGAGGAAGGGCCGACTGGTTAGCGTTAGAGTCAGGTAATAATTCGAATAATTAATGAGGAATGCTTACAGCATAGCTCAGCGGCGCGCGGGCCCCAGGTCTGGGAGGGGGATGGGATGGACGCCAGCGGGGGCGGGGAGGGCGCCCAGGGTCTGCATTCTCTCTACCCAGACGCACCGACGCAGGCCGAGAGCGGCCGCCCCTCGCGGACCCCCTCCCCTGCCCCCCCTCCCGTTTGCTGCCCTGGATTTGTGGGGAGGGGGTCCCAGGGTCCTTTGAAGGGCTCCCTCTGCCGGGGTGGGGGTGGGGGTATGTGCCAGAGGGATGGGCCGGCCCCTTGTCTACACCGGCCCCTTGTCTACACCAGCGCGGCCACCTGAGTGTTTGCTTAGAAATCTCAAGTGTGGGTTCTTGGGGTCACGGAGCTCGGGCCAGGGTGGGGGAGGGGCCGGGAGGTCCGAGCTCCTCCAAGTTCACCTCGTCCTGCTGGTGCCTTTGACCGAGCTGCCTCAGTTTCCTCCTCTGAAGAATGAATGGGAGGTGGACTGAATAACCTTCGAGACTTTCCAGCCCTTAATCTGTGTCCTATGAACCTTTCATTGTGTGCAGGGGAAAACTGGGCCTCTGCCCCAGAGGCTCTGCCCATCACGCCACACTGCCTCTCCCCAGTGGCCGGGCCCGGCCGGGGGCCCCGGGGAGTCGGTGCAGCTCCGCGGGCCTGCCGTGTGCTCAGACGCCCCTGCCCGGCTCCCCACACTCGCTCTGCCCCCCGCGTCCCTCCCCGGCCCCCGGGATTCCCCCTCCCACCGGGGCCCGGGCCCTCCCCTGCGGGTCCTTCCCGGCCTAGCCCGATAGCCACATCTGCTTCTCATTAGTTGGGGTATCCCAGGATGCCTCACGCTGGGCCGCCCTCCCCCCCATCCCCCGGGAGGGAGGCAGGGAGGATTAGGGGTGATTAGGAGGGAGCTGGGCCAGGAGGGAGGAGGGAGTGGGAGCAGGGAGCAGGCTGGTTATAAATAGAAATGCCCTGCACATATCAGCCTATCGGGCAAGGTAAATTCTGCACTTTAATCTCCAAAACCTGCAAATAAGCAGGGGTGGGCAGGGCCGGCGGCGGGCAGGGCCGGCGGCGTTAACCTCTTCGGGCCCGGGGGCCCCACGTTTCAGGGGATCCCGCGGCCCCGAAGGGCTGAGAGTCGGGTGCCCAGATCTCCCCACTCCATGGCCCCCAAAGACAGAGCCGGAAGGGCCCGTGGTTCAGTGGTTAGAGCCCTGCCATTAGATTGAGAGGAGCCGGAAGAGGAGGGAAGCGACCGGGCCAACGTCGCCAGCCCGAGGTCGCCAAGCCTGGGTCTTCTTCCTGTCTCCCTAATCCTGTGTCACGATTAAATTGGCCAATGAGAGCAAGCCTCCAGTCCCCCAGCTGCAAAATGGCAAGGGTGGCGCACGTGGCACCTGGAGTCCCTCTCTGAAGCCATTATCCTGGGGGGCCAGAATGGTCAGGCAGGCTGCTCGGGGCAGGGGTGGCCCTCCATGCCCCAGGACTAGGGCCGGTGGGTTGCTCGGGGGTCCCCCGGCTCTCCAGCCCGGCTGCAGGGGCAGGGCCAGGTTCCACGGGCAGGGCTCCAGGGGTGGCGGACTTCCTTACTCTGCCCCTGAGCCGCAGTGGGCGTCCCGGCCCCTAAACCTGCTCCCCCTAATCTCTGGCCGGGGAAGAGCTGGGGACGGAGGCAGGAGGGTCTCAGGGCTGTCGTTAGCAGCTCGTGACTCTCCTTAATCAGCTAAGCTGGCCCGGAGGTGGCCCCGGGAGCCTCGGAGGGCTCAGCTGAGGCCGCGGGCATTCCACACATGCCTGGCCTTCGGGCGGCTCGGGGGCGGGGGGCGGGAACCGGGCCCTGAGAATGGGCGGCGGGGGCCGGGCTCCGAGAGCCCACCGCCGCGTCTGTAGGGTTTGGGGATTACAAGATGTTTCAGGCCCACCGGTCGTCCTTCTGAGGGCAGCGCTCCAGGGAGGAAACTGAGGCAGAGGGGTGAACGGCCTGCCCAGTGTCCCGCCGGCTTGCCCCGCGGATGCCAGCTCCAGACCTCTCTCCTCTTGCAGATGGGAGATGATGAGCTGGAGGGGGGAGGGCACAACCAGAGATGAGGAGAAGATGAAAATGGGGAGAGCGAGGAGAGTGAGCGTGAGCAACGGGCCCGGACACAGAAGGGCTTAGCCAGGTCAGGGGTCAATGCCCAGAATTGAGAAGGCCGCCCGGGGCCAACCTGAAGTAATAGAGCTGAGAACTGGGATCTCCCAGGTGGGGAGATACCCTCCACCAGTGTAGGTTAGCCCCTTCCCAGCCGGACCAGAGACGTGGTGCCCGGGGTTACCCAGCAGTGGGGGTCCCAGGCAGCTCTCGAACCCCAGACTATCAGGGTCCCACCGAGCTAACAAGGGCAGGTTCGAATCTGGGAGTGGAGACGAGTGCTGAGCGGGGGGTGGAGGTCCAGGGTGAGTCTGAGGCTGAGCGTGTGGGGGTGGGTGGGCGGGACCCGGCCCACCGGCCTCTCCCTTCTGTGCCCGCCTGCCTGACGCACCATTCACGTCAGAGCTGTTATCACTCAGCCCCTCTCCTGGGAAGGTGACCTCAGGGAGGGAGAGAGGCCGGCCCCTCCTTCCTTCCCTCCCCTGCCTGGCATCTCAGGACAGAGCTGGGAGGGCCCCGGGCTGGGCAGATATTTCCTCTGGGCAGGGCTCGCTCAGTGGGCAGGGCCAGGGGAAGGACATCTCTCCTGCTCTGCCAGGGCTCCTGCCAGCATCGCTGGGGGCGGGGGAGGCACCGACTGGGGCCCAGGCCCGGAGCGAGGGAGCCCACCCCCATTTTACAGCCGAGCAGAGTAGAAGCCAGAGCAAGGATCCGGGCAGCATCAGATAAATAAGGAGGCTCCACACGCCCTGATGGAGAAGAAAGGAAGCATCCCCTATACTAGCACACAGTAGGCGCTTAATAATGGCTCTCTAGATGGCTGGCTGGATGGAAGGTTTTATCTAAGGCCAGCGGTAATGGAGGAGAGAGGGGGATAAATTTGGATCCGGAAAATCAGGGTTTGCATTTCACCTCTGAAGCTTATTATCTGTGGGATAGTCATTCAATAAGCATTTATGAAGTGCCTGCTGTATGCTAGGCACTGAGCAAGGGCCAGCAATAAAAAGAAAACCTGCCCCCAGTGAGTTCTCGGTCCATCCGTGGGGGGAAGCAACATTCAGAAGTCAGAACACACAAGGAAAATACAGAGTAGACGAAGGTCCCTTGCAAGGAAATGGCACCGGCTCTCGGGAAAGAGGGGAATGGGAAGCACGTACTGGGGGAGACGGTGCTTGGCCTGAGTCTAAGAGGAAGAGGTGAGAAGGGAGAGCATTTCAGGCGGGGGCACCAACAGGGCAAAGACACCAAGCTGGGAGAGTAGTGTGTGAGAAGAACAAAATATGTATATGGAAAATGCCATTGGGAAAGGTAGGAATGGCATTGAACGCCCAACCAAGGACTTCCTAGTCAATCCTGAGGGTCAGAGGGGACCACTGGCATTTATCGAGGGGGAGGGTAAAGACTTGCATTTGAGGAAGATCCCTTTAATGGCAGAATGGAGGATGAGTTGGAGAAGTTCGGGGTTTGGAGTGACAAAATGGCAATTGATTGGTTGTGTGGGGTGATCAAGAGACAGGAATGGAGGATTATGGGAGTTGTAAACCTCTTAAGTCCCTCAGTTTTCCTATCTGTAAAATGCGTATAACCTGGCCTGCAGAGTTGCCTCCAAGGAGATAATCTGTGTCAAGTGAACTTTCAGTGGCTCTAAGATATCAGGAGAGCATTTCCTCCCTTGGGGTTGCAAGCACAGGCTTTGTGAGCATTCCTAGGGCTTCTGGCAAAGTCGGTCCTTCCACCTCGGAGATTCTCCAGAACAGGAAGCCGCGGACCTGGCGGCGGCCGACTCTCCCGGGCCCGGCTCTGGCCCTTCCGCTTTTGAGATTGCTATCCCTCTCTGAACCTTGATTTCCTTTTCTGTAAAGGAAAATTTAACAGCAAGGTCGTGAGGAAATTGATCATTGAGCATTTATTAAGCACTTACTGTGAACGAGGAGCTATAAAAACAAAACCAGGCCCTGCCCTCAAGGAGCTGCCGGTCTGTTGGGAGTGAAACAACAGTTACACATGGGAATGGACAAGGGGGCGACTAGATGGTGCAGTGGTTAGAGTACTGGCCCTCAAGTCGAAGTGACTGGTCATTGAGCACTTATTAAGCACTTACTGTGAACGAGGAGCTATAAAAACAAAACCAGGCCCTGCCCTCAAGGAGCTGCCGGTCTGTTGGGAGTGAAACAACAACTACACATGGGAATGGACGAGGGGGCAACTAGATGGTGCAGTGGTTAGAGCATTCTCCCTGAAACCAGGAGGACCTGAGTTCAAATTCAGCCTCAGATATGTAATACTAAGTGTGTGATCCTGGGCAAGCCACTATATCTATATATAAAGTATAAGTATTGGCTAATATGATACAGGTAGCTTGGGGAGGAAAGGCCAGCAGTGAACGCGGGAGGAAGAACCCTTGAGCCCTCCCAGGGGGTCTGAGGGAATTCTGAAAGGCCCAGGGGAAGGGAGGGTGCACAAGCCTTCACGGGGAGCTGCCGGTGCCAACGCGGAAGGCCACGTTGGTTGGGCTGGAGAACGGGGAGGCCTCAGGGGAGAACGGGTGGATTCTGGGGCCCAAATGGAGTAGTTTCTATTGGATCTTGGCGATATCAGGGAGCAGAGGAGAAAGAAAATCACTTTGGCAGCCAGGGTGGAAATGGGGAGACGAGGAGGCCAGTTAGAAAACGTCTCTTAGGACAGTCCAGCTCACAATGGGCTGGGGGAAAGCGACAGCTATGTGAGTGTAGAGAGAGGGAGAGGAGATTCAGCAGGGTGCCTGGTATACAGTGAGGGCCTAATAAATGCATGCTGACTTGTCTTAATATTTGGCGTCTGGTTAGATGGTGGGCTGAGTGTCCTCCACCTTAGCTGCCGGACCTCCCGCAGCGGGAGCCCGCCTCACTGACAAGCGGGGTTCATCCTCCAGCATCCCGCGTGACTGGGTGCTCCGGGCACTGCCCTTGGGGTGGGGTGGGGGACATTTGGGGCTCTTGTCAGAGAGAATCGCTCGCCGGGGCCTTGGGAACGAGAGGGGGGCCCGCTCCGGACGTGTTCCTCTGCTAACCCCTGCCCCTTGTCATGACTCTTTTGCCCAGGCCACGACATCAATGGGGCCCTCGAACCCTCGAACATAGACACGAGCATCTTGGAGGAGTACATCAGCAAGGAGGACTCCTCGGACATGTAAGTACCGCCCCCCCCCCCACCGCAGGAGCCCCCGGGACCGATCTCCCAGGGTCCGGGGCAGGCGACGAGCCGGTCTTCTGGCCAGTGGCATTTGGAGGTCCTCCGGGGTTGGAGGCCGACAGCCTCAGTTTGTTCATTTGGAAAATGGGATTAATCATCCTGGAACTGCCTTCTTCCCTGCCTTTTTAAGCTTTGGGAGAGACACAAAATGAACATCCCCGACCCCGAGACGCTCGCGTTCTGCTGGAGGGAGGGAACGACAAACGAGAAATCTGTGCAAAAGCTACGCAGAATATCTCCTAACGGGGGGAGGGGAGCTGGAGAAAGGCCCCCCTCCCATGGGAGCTCAACCTCGGAGGAAGCTAGAGATTCCGAGGGGCAGGGTGGGAAAAGGACGGCATCCCGGGCCGGGCAACGGCGTGGAGGTGGGAGATGAAATACTGTAAGGAGGGAACGCACGTGCCGAGCATCAGCCGCGACAAGTCTCTCTCGGCCTCAGTTTCCTCCTCTGTACAGTTTAGGCCCTGGGGGGGAGGGGGATGGGAAGTCAGATGAGGCCCTGTGCTCGGGAGACGCTCCGCAGGCGTGTGTGTGTCGCCTTCGCGGCGCCCGGGAAATACAAGTCTCCGTATTATCGATAGGGGGTGGACAGTTCTAAGCGAGGAGTCGTTCATCATCATCATCATTATTATCATCATTACTGTTATTAAGCTGGGCCAAAAGTCAAAAATGGAGCAGCGCCCACCCACAGGGCACGGGGACTGAGTGCTTGCTGACCGACATCAGGGAGGTTCTGACCGTACCTGGGCGGGAAAGAACCTCCCCCCTCTGGGGGGCTTTGCTGAGGCAGTTGGGGTCAAGTGACTTGCCCAGGGTCACACAGCCAGGGGTTGATTGATTTGAACTCAGGTCCTCCTGACTTCAGGGCTGGGGCTCCATCCATTGCACTACCCAGCTGCCCCTGATAGAATATATTCTCTACTCAGGTAAAGACATACAAAGTAATTGGCGTAGAGGAGATCAGGAAAGGCTTCCTGGGGGAAGCGGCCTTTCAGCGGAGGGTCTGGGAGAGACTAAATGGCGCCAGACTGGAGAGCAGTAAAGTCAGGAAGACTCATCTCCTGAGTGCGAGTCCAGCTTCAGACACTCCCAGGGCCATGTGCCTCAGTTTCCTCATCTGTAAAATGAGCGGGACAAGGAAACGGGCAGCCCACTCTCATCTTTGCCCAAAAAATCCAAATGTGACTGAAAAGGACTAAACCACAAAAGATCCTGAGGGGCGGGGGTGAGAGCGGGGGGAGAGACCTGCCGGGTACCCAGGATCCTCTGGGCAAGAAATGAGCCAACTCCCGGCCGGTATAGCCAGACCGCAGGATGCTTGAAAGGGGGGAGGGGAGGGAGGAGCTCCCCTCCGTGCCAGGCTGGGCAGTCTGGGGTTATCCAGGAAGAATATCGGGAAAATATCGGGTTATTCCAGGAAGAACAGGGAAACGCCGACGGAGCCCCACTCTGCGCCTCTAAGGTGTGTGGGCAAGGGGGGCCCGTTTCCTTGGGGGGGTCCTAACCGAACCTCCTTCTTCACCTGGGGCTGGTTAGGGAAAATGCTTTGAGTGAGGGGTTATACATCTTTAAGTAACACCTACTATGCGCCAGCCGCCATGCTAAGTGGGTTTTTTTTTTTAACAGATATTAACAAAAACAAATAAACAAAAATTGAACTTGAACCTCCCACCAATCCTGAGAGGGGGGTGCTGTTGATATCCCCATTTTACAGTTGAGGAAACTGAGGCAGACAGAGGAAAAGTGTCTGAGTCCGAGTCACACAGCGAGGCTGGATTCGAACGCAGATCTCCCTGCGCTCTAGCTGCTGCATCCCCAGCATCCCCTTCTGCAGATGGCCCATATTCTTGATCGGTAGTCCACGCTGTGCTAACAAAGGGGCGGGATCGGTAGCCCAGGGACCCGCAGCAAAGGGGGAAAACCCAGGCCATGAGCAGTCCGTGAACCAGCATTTATTAAGCGCCGGGCGCTGGGCCGGGCTGCCTGAGACCCGAGGTCTCGAGGAGCTGACATTTTGGTGGGGGGAGGGGGGCAATATTTATAGAAATAACCGACATAAAGAGAGCGGGAGGGACTCTTACACGGAAGGCCAGTCCCCCTCCCCCGCCCCGATGGCGCTCTGGAGGGAGCCGTGTTCGAAGAGGAAGCGGTGCCGGGTTCCCTGAGAAGGAAGCAGGTTCTTCTTTGTCCGTCCTGAAATTGTCAGGGGATGGGGAGGGGCCCGTGGCTGCCGCTTCCGGGGGCCCGGCCCAGCCTCCTCTCGGGGCCCCGGCTCTCCTTGGGGGCTCAGCGCCGCGGCCTCACTTTGCTTCTCTGTACGATGGGAACGGGCCCTTCTGGCCGCGCTCCCCGAGCGGAGGCTGGGTCGCGGCAGGTGGAGGCAGAGCCGGGGGCCTGAGGTCAGGCAGCGGGCTCAGCCCCTGTCAGTGCCGCAGGACTCGGGATTAGAACTCGGGACTCGGGCCCCGACTGCCCTGCCTCGGGCCGGGGACGGTCCCACCCCCGTTATCGGCATCCTTATGGGGCCGTCGCCGCGGCAGCCACTCAGGCGCTGGTCCCCGACGCCCCTCGGTGGGGGCGCTGCCAGGATGCCCGTTTTACGGCCGGGACTCGGGGTCGGGAGAGCGAGGTTCTGGGACTGGTCCGAGATGGCGGCGCCGGGCCCAGAATCCCGCCCTCCGGGCTGGGGCTCTCGGCCCGGCCCTCCCTGAACCCTTTGCTTCTGCCCACAGCTGCTTCCCCGATATCCCTGCTCCTGCCGCCTACCCGCACAGCCAGCCCTCCGGATCCTCTGGCAGTGGCCACCACCTGAGCCCGCCGGCGGGCCGCCACGGCCCCCTCCCGCCCCCGCCCTGCGGGCCCGGCTTCGGTGCCCACCTCAACGTCAACAACAACAATGGCCTGGCGGGGCCCAGAGGCCTGGCGGGGCCCTGCCTGAGCGGGGGCTCGGGGCCGCCCATCAAATCGGAGCCCAAGGCAGCCTATGCCCCAGGGTGAGTGAGGGCGGGGCTGGGCCGGGGCAGGAGGGGCAGGGAGCCCCCCGGGGCCGCGTTTGTGCAGGGAGTGGGCAGGAGAGGAGGCCTCAGCTTCCCCCTCTGTGAAATGGGCACCCTTCCAGCTGGGCGGGTCGGAAGCGCCCCCCCACCTAGCACGTCAGGGTCACAGACACCCCGGGAGCGTTCCCTGTGTCCGTGCGTGATGTCAAGAGCCGCGTGTCCCCGGACACGCTGCCGCCCTCCCCCCACAAAGATGCTGGATGCTCGCATCCCTCGTTCTCGCCTCTGAGCTGCCTTCTGGCCCCGACATCCCGTGTTCTAGGTCCCTCCCGGCCCCGACCTCCTGTGTCCTAACAATGGCCTGACAGGCCGAGTTCTAGGTCCCTCCCGGCTCTGACAGGTCGTGTTCTAGAGTCCCTCCCAGCTCTGACAGGCCGAGTTCTAGGTCCCTCCCGGCTTTGACAGGCCAGGTTCTAGGTCCCTCTCGGCTCTAACATCTCATGTTCTAGAGTCCCTCCTGGCTCTGACAGGCCGTGTTCTAGAGTCCCTCCCGGCTCTCACAGGCCATGTTCTAGGGTTTCTCCTAGCTTGAGAGAACTGGCTTTGGATTCAGGATTCCAGGGGAAGGAGCATTCTCCACTTCCCTCTTCTGCTTGGCCAGGGGGCAGAATCCGGGGCTGGGGGCTCACAGACGGGCAGACTTAGGCTTGGTGTTGGGAGAGCGGGCCCAGGTGCGGCGGGCTGCCCAGAGAGGAGATCCTCCTCCTCACGCCCCCCTGGGAGGGACGAGGGGGAGGAGGGGGACCGGAGGACCGGCTGCTCTCAGGTTCTGTGCCACTGGTTCCTTTCTGGCACCATCTTGGGCATCACCACCAAAGCTAGCATCTCTGTAAGCTGAAAGGGTTGTAAAGGGTTTCACAAATGTTGTCTCATGTGAGGTGGATGCTGGGATGATCCCCATTTCACAGGTGAAGAAACTGAGGCAATCTGAGGTTAAATGACTTTGAACTCAGTTGACTTCCTGGTAGAATCAGGGACTCTAAAGTCCTGACTAGTCCCAAAGCCATGACGGCCAAAGGATCCCGCTTTGTGTGTTGTCTCCCTCCTTAATGTGAGCTCCTGGAGAGTAAGGGACCGACTTATTGTTCTTTCTGTATCGCTAGGGCACTGCACACAGTAAGCGCTCAATAAATGCGCTTTTCATTCTTCATAGAGAATGGATGTAATTCATTTCATTCAACAGGCATTTATTAAACGCCTACTGTGTGCTAGGCCCCTTGGGATCTGTTGTTGGTTTACTTCAGGTGTCTCTGACTTTTTGTGACCCCATCCGGGATTTGGGAGGGTTTTTTGGCCAAGATATTGGCGGGTTTCCCATTTCCTCCTCCCGGGGATTTCAGAGACACCAAGGAGACGGTCCAAGCCTTTGAGACGTTCGCCTTGCCGCCCTCCCTGCTTTTAGAGGCCCCAGAGCGCTCTGGGGTCCCCCATGACCATCCTCCCTCCGCTCTTTTCCAGGTTCCGTTAATCATTTTCCTCCCTCCTCTTATCCGCTTCCTTATAAAGTGATTTTCCTAAAGTGACCGATCCCTCCCCTGCTCCCTCACCTCCCTAATCCCAGAATCCAATAGAAAGCCCTTTGTTTGGGACAGAGCAGCCCCCTCCTGCCTTTTCGGCCTTCTGACGTTCTACCAGCCCCACACGGTCTGTGATCGTCTGCGATCAGTCAGGCGAGGCGCATTTATTAATCACCCACTGTGTACCGGGCCCTGGGCCAGAATCGGCGAGTCAGAGGTGGGAGGAGGCCACCGTTTGGATGGCTTTATTTCCTCCCCAGCCGGGCCAGGCTTTTGCCTGACACGTGGTGGTCCCCCGAAAATATCCAAAGGGGGACGCTGTGGGACCGTCAGGAGGCGGAAGGGCCCCCCTCGGGAGGCCACTCGGCCCAACCCGTAGCTGAGCAGGGGCTCCCTCGACGACAGCTGCTACGATATCTCTTCAGTGACGGGGAGCTCGCTCGGCCCCTCAGCCCACTCTTGGGCGTCCCCGAAAGGCTCAGACACAGGCGGTAGAGCCTTGATGAGTTCTGACGGGAACTAGGGGTTCGGGGAGGGGGCATTAGGGAGGAGACCCCCAGTATTGGCTACAGTCCCCTCGGTGGAGCGGAGGGGTCAGACCAGAGGCCTCCGGAGACAAGAGCGCCTCCAGTCATCCTCTGCCGGCGAGGGCCCCGATTCAGTCCCGCTGTGGAGTGACCACTGGGCCACCGGGCCAGATCCAGGTTGTCCCCTGGCGTCCTTGCTCTAGGTCCTCCGTCTACTTCCCTGTGGAGCCGCTCAGCACGGCAGTGATGTAGACAGATGGCACTGCCCACGGGCGTCAGGCTGGGCCCGCCGAAGTAACCAGGGGCTAAGATTTGCAAAGCCCTTTACAGAGATTCTCACTCGCTTCCCTACAATCTTGGGAGGTGGACGCTCCCATTTTTACAGATGGGAAAACTGAGGCAGACGAGGGGCACACAGTTCATAAGCTTCTGAGGTGGTTTTTGAAGGTCCAGCTGCCTCTAAAAATGGCGGCCCCAACGGGGAATGAGGCTGGTGGGATTGGCTTTGGAAGGCTCCCTGGGGAGGGGGGCCTGAGTTCAAGAACAGATGCCTAGGGCTCTTTCAGTGCTGCCCTCCCAGGGGAGTCGGGGAGCAAATATCCTGAGGGAGGGCAGCCTCCTGGACCCAGAGAGACGTCCCGAGCACCCGCTGACCCAGGGCTAATGTCTCTCCGAGGGGGAAGCTGAGGGGAAGTGGGAGAGCGAGGGAGACCCTGGCCTGTGCTCCCTGTGGACACACTGTGTGTTTAAGAGGCCCCGGGCTGGCCCCCGCAGTCCCTCTGCCCCCTGGTTGCAGGCTCTGGTGAGGGGGAGACAGGGAGGCCGGAGCCCGAGAAAGAGCTAACAGCTGGAACCCCCTCCAGGGCTGGGCAGTGAGATGAGATGGGGATGCTCCCAAGGCGCTGTCCTGGCCAGAGCCCGGACAAGGGGGGACTTCTGTCCCCCAGGATGCCTCAGTTCCCTTCCTACCTATGAGCTGCTCTCCACTCTGGGAACTGGGCTGTGAGCAAGGCCTTGCCCGTTCTCTCTGCCCGGTCTGAGACCCCCCTGCCCGCTCTCTCTGCCAGGTCTGAGGGCCCCGGCTTGCTCCCTCTGCCCAGTCTCTGCCTGGTCTAAAGCCCCCCCCTCCCGCTCTCTCTGCCCGGTCTGAGGCCCCCACACCCACTCTGCCTGATCTAAAGCCCCCCCTTCCCGCTCTCTCTGCCCAGTCTGAGACCCCCCTCCCGCTCTCTCTGCTTGGTCTGAGACCCCTCCGCCCGTTCTCTCTGCCCGGTCTGAGGCCCCCCCGCCCACTCTGCCCGGTCTGAGGGCCCCCTGCCTGCTCCCTTTGCCCAGTCTCTGCCCGGTCTGAGGCCCCCCTGCCCGCTCTCTCTGCCCGGTCTGAGGGTCCAAGTCCCCACTTAGCGTGGATGGGAAGCTGCGAACCTGGCAGAGGCTGAGCAAGGGCCCCTCGCCGCAGAGCGGTGAGCTGCGCCCGTCATGGCCCCCCCTCCCTCCAGTCCTCCCACTGTTCCAGGAGGGCTTTGCTGGGTACATCATGACCTTTCTGGGTTCACATTTTTCCCCTGAGCCGCTGATAAAAAGGAGAACCCTCCTTTCTCCTCCCCTCCCCCCGCAGGAGCCGGGCGGCCCGCCACCTGGGCACCACACCTGCCCCTCCCTCGCCTCCCCCAGATCCCGCCTCCTCCTGGCCAGGGGCAGAGCGGAAGGGGCTCGGAAGGCTGGACGCCGCCCTCCGGCTTCTGGCAGAAATGGGGAGCGGGGGCGCGGCTGACGGGAAGGCCCAGCGCAGTTCTGGCTTGGGGCGGGGAGGGGAGCGGGACGTCCTGTCAGGGAGGGTCGGCCCGCCCGGTGGCCTCCCGTCTGTCCACAGTCCTAGGAGGCCCAAAGGACTCTGGGCCCTGTGTAGGATCCATAGGAGTGAACTGGAGAAGCCCCCCGCCCCTGCACCCCCAGAGCTCCTCCTTCCAAATGCCCCCCAAGGCTCTCCCAGAGACCATGTTCCCTCCTGCCAAGCAGAGGCCAAGCCAAGTCAATGTGCATTTATTAAGCACTTACTGTGTACCCGGCAGTGTGCTAACCCCGGAGACACTCAGAAAGGCTTTGCCCTCAGGGAGCTTCCATTCTAGATGACACAGTGTAAACGTCTCCCCTGACCGCCGTGGAGGAGGCCCTGGCAGGGGGAGGCCTGGGAAGCCCCCCATGCACCAGAAGGGGGCAGAGGCAGCCTCCGACCCGTCTCCCCCGTGGGCCCCACTGGGCAGGCGGGGAGTGAGGGGTCATGGGCTGGAGGCCGGCCCGGAGCTCTGTGGGCAGCGGTTCTGGGTCCCCTGCTTGCTCTTGGTGTGAATTTGGGCTTCTTCCTGAGCCCGCTTCCTCCAGGAGGAAAGGGGTGCCCGGGGGCGCTCCCAGTCTCGGGGGCTCCGAGAGCTCGGAGCTGCCCGGGGGGCGCCGGGTGCCCACGAGGCCCACACCGGACTCTTTCTCCACAGCGCCCTGCCCGACTCGCCTCCGGACTCGGGCTCCGAAGCCTATTCCCCCCAGCAGGTGAATGGTAAGTCCAGCGGGCACCTCCTCCCCCTCCGGCTTTTGGGAAAGTGGTTGGAGCTGCGTTATCGGGGTGTGGGGAGAGGCGGGGGAGGGAGGCAGCCTCCTGCCGAACGTGGGGAGATTATCACTGGGCAAATAGTCCCTGGCTTTTGCCTATTGTTCGGGCGGTAGGTGGGGGTGGGGGGCACGGGCGGGCAGCGGCATCCAGCTCTGGCCCCAGAGGCCGCCTCTGCCTCCCCGAGATGCAGCCCGGCCTTCCTGGGCCGCCATGCACTCGCCCTTCGGCGGTAAGTGGGGGCCCGGCCCCCCGGGGGGACAGGGCTGGGGGCGCCCATCCCGGAGGGCCCGGGGGCCGGAGCCGGGCACCGGGGGCTTGGCCGGAGCCGGTGGTCCACATCCTTTCCCCCTTTTTGGAGCTGGGAACCGCACCCTGAGAGGGAGGACGGGTGGCCTGGGTCTGAGAGGGGGGGTCTTGTGCCCTGACCCGCAGCCCGGGGAGCGCAGCTGGGAGAGCGTCTGATGGGGGGTCTCGCACCCTGGCAGCGCCCTGCCCCACAGCCCCGGGAGCGCAGCCTGGGGAGCGCAGCTGGGAGAGGGTCTGATAGGGGGTCTCGCCCCCTGACCCGCAGCCCTGGGAGCGCAGCTGGGAGAGGGGTCAAGAGTTGTGTTTATCTTACCAGAAACATGCCTGGAATTCCTCGGGGGGGAACAAAGGGAGCTAGCCCCCCTCCCCAGCACGGCCCCTCCACCCCAGGGGGAAGGGGAGGGGGGAGGGGAAACAGCCTCCACAGCCGGGCCCGCTGGCAGGGGAGGGGGGGATCCCGGGCTGGCCGAGGACCGCGGCCCCCCAACCATCCCCTCTCCCCACCCTCCAGTCCCGGGCGGAGAACGCCCAGCCTGCCGCCAGCTTCGAAAGTGCCCCCCGTGTCTCCCTGCCCTTCGCCCCTGCTCAGGGGCCTGCCGATCCCCCAGCCTTCCTTGGCTCGGGCCGAGGGCCCAGAGCAGGCTCCCCTGCGGGGGGGGGCGGTCCCTCCCGAGGCCTCCTTCCCTCCTGGTCACCTCGATGGGGGGACGCAGCCCTTCCTCCTGCTGCCGCAGCTTCTGCTGGGCAGGAATGGGGAGCTGGGGCGGGGCTCTGACTCCCCCCCCCCGTGCTGAGAAATGGCTTTCTTGGGGTGCCCCTGAGGCTCACACTGTGCCCACGTCCCTCCCCTCCCAGCTCTGAGCAGCCCCCATGCCTGGCACCCGGGCCAAAAATGCAGGGGCTGGGGATCAGGAAAACCGAGGAAGGATCCCGGTGGTGGCAGGGCAAGGAATGGCCCCCGGCTCCTCTTCTCTAACCCTAAATTCACTCTCTCCTCTCCTGAAGACCCTCACCTCCTGCGAACAATGACCCCCGAGAACATGTGCCACGTCAGCATCCCCTCCCGCCTGGAGCACCCCCCTCCTCCACCTCCCCCCACCCACCTGGCCGGCCCTCCCCCCCCGCCCCCCCACCTCCCGGGCCCTCCCCTGCCTCCCCCGCCCCACTACCCCGTCCTGCAGCGAGATCTGTACATGAAGGCCGAGCCTCTCATGCCCCCCTATGCCATGGGGCAGGCCGTGGCCCCCGGAGACCTGCACCATGCCCAGCAATCCCAGATGCTTCACCAGCTGCTGCAGCAGCATGGGGCCGAGTAAGTACCCTCCCCACTCCCTGGGGGGAAGAGCAAGGGGGGCATGATGAGGAGGGGGGCCTCCCCCTGGGGATGGCCTTTGGGGGGAGCGGAGCCGGTCGGGCCTCAGGAGGTAAAGGGGAGAGAGCCGTCATTTAGGGGCTCCGAGCTTCAAGGCCCGAGAGACCCTCCTGTCCGACCTCAGTCTGCAGAGCCGGAAACTGAGGCAGCCTGGGATAGACCGTTGTGCTCCCAAAGGGGAGGGGGTCATCCGGGGGCTCCCGGGCCAGAGCCGGAAGGCGCCTCTAATCCCACCGACGGTGCAGTCAGGCCCCTTCCCAGGGTATTCGTAGATAAGTAATGCTGGGATTTCTCAAGGCCCAAAATCAAGCGCAGTTTCCCAGGGGGCCCTTCTCTTTGTTACCGGCAACGATGCGGTGAGATCGTGTATGCTGCGGGACGGGATTTTAAAAGTGACCCCTCGTGCTGGTTATTCTGTATCATCTTATCCCAATTATGTACACCGAAGGATACAATATATCTTAAAACTTTTAAAAAGTAACAATTCTGTTTGTTATTATGTATAATTATATCACTATTATATATACCGCATCATACTATATATATTTATATCTCTTCAAACATTTCTTAAAAAGTAACCGACTAGGTTTGTTATTATGTATAATGACAGAATGATCATATATACTGTATGATACAATATGTGTATCTTAGAATATTCTTAAAGTAACCAATTTTGCTTGTTATTATATAGAATTATAGAATTATTATATATAATATCATATAAATATATATCTTATATTATATATATATATCTTTTTAAATATATGTTATATATTAAAAGATATATATCTTAAAATATTTTAATATACATAATGTGTTTTAATATACACAATATAATAACTATACATAACAAGCATATTGTGTATGAGTATATAATTACGTATACCATATTATATTATATATGTATTATCTCATACTATATAGCTTAAATATTTTTAAAAGTAATCAATTGTGCTTATGATGCATAATCCTGTAATTATTATATAGAGCATATGATACAATATAAATATAGATCTTAAAATAATGTAATATATACAATATAATAAATATGCATAACAAGCATATTGGGTATGAGAATATAATTATATATACCATATTATATTATATATGTATTATCTCATACTATATAGCTTAAATATTTTAAAAGTAATCAATTGTGCTTGTTATGCATAATTCTGTAATTATTATATAGAGCATATGATACAATATAAATATAGATCTTAAAATATTGTAATATATACAATATAATAAATATACATAACAGGCATATTGGGTATGAGAATATAATTATATATACCATATTATATCATATATGTATTATCTCATACTACATAGCTTAAATATTTTTAAAAGTAATCAATTGTTCTTATTATGCATAATTCTGTAATTATTATATAGAGCATATGATACAATATAAATATAGATCTTAAAATATTGTAATATATACAATATAATAAATCTACATAACAAGCATATTGGGTATGAGAATATAATTATATATACCATATTATATTATATATGTATTATCTCATACTATATAGCTTAAATATTTTAAAAGTAATCAATTGTGCTTGTTATGCATAATCCTGTAATTATTATATAGAGCATATGATACAATATAAATATAGATCTTAAAATATTGTAATATATACAATATAATAAATATACATAACAAGCATATTGGGTATGAGAATATAATTATGTATACCATATTATATCATATATGTATTATCTCATACTACATAGCTTAAATATTTTTAAAAGTAATCAATTGTTCTTATTATGCATAATTCTGTAATTATTATATAGAGCATATGATACAATATAAATATAGATCTTAAAATATTGTAATATATACAATATAATAAATCTACATAACAAGCATATTGGGTATGAGAATATAATTATATATACCATATTATATTATATATGTATTATCTCATACTATATAGCTTAAATATTTTTAAAAGTAATCAATTGTGCTTGTTATGCATAATCCTGTAATTATTATATAGAGCATATGATACAATATAAATATAGATCTTAAAATATTGTAATATATACAATATAATAAATATACATAACAAGCATATTGGGTATGAGAATATAATTATGTATACCATATTATATTATATAATATATGTATTATCTCATACTATATAGCTTAAATATTTTTTAAAGTAATCAGTTGTGCTTATGATGCATAATTCTGTAATTATTATATAGAGCATATGATACAATATAAATATAGATCTTAAAATATTGTAATATATACAATATAATAAATATACATAACAGGCATATTGGGTATGAGAATATAATTATATATACCATATTATATCATATATGTATTATCTCATACTATATAGCTTAAATATTTTTAAAAGTAATCAATTGTGCTTATGATGCATAATTCTGTAATTATTATATAGGCATATGATACAATATAACTATAAATCTTAAAATATTGTAATATATACAATATAATAAATAAACACAATAAGTATATTGTGTATGCTTATATAATTCTGCATACTATATTATATGACATATATTATGCCATGTTATATATATCTTAAAGTATTTTTTAAAGTAACCAATTATGTTTATTATGCATAATTCTATAATTAATATATATACTGTATGACAGGATATAAATAGTTTGAAAAGTAACCAGTTCTGCTTGTTTAAGATATAAATATAGATCTTAAATGTTTGAATAAATATAATAGGTTTAATATACACAATAACAAGCATATAAGGCATAATTATACAATTATTATGAATACCATATTGTATGATATAGATATTATATCTATCTTAAAATGTTTTCTAAAAAGTAACCAATTGTACTTATTATATATAATTATATATAATATAATGTGATATTATTATATATCTTAAAGTATTTTTTAAAAGTTCATGCCTCCCCCCCCCAGATGGAGACTCCCCAGTCTAATCTGAGCACATTTTACAGAGAAGGGCACTGAGTCGGGCACGAGTCACGGGGCTGCAGTCAGTGAGTCAGTCAGCCGTATAGACGGGGAGAGGAGTGTCACTTGTAGGGCCCCGCTCTGGCCACCTCCGGGTGCTCCCTCCCCGAGCAGGGACCGAGGCGGCCTCCCGGCCGGGCTCCCAGCCATCCTGCTCTTCCTGGAATCCGCCTCTCGTCCGACGGCCCGCGAGCACCCACTCTGGGCGCGGCACAGAACCCGCTGAGGGAGAGAAGCTTGGAGGCAGGACCCCCCCGCCCCTTAGGGGAGCTTACAGCCAAATGCCCGTGACTGTTAGAGAGTCCCACGTTAGGAGCTTTAACCTCCCTGGCCGGACGTTCATCAGGCGATGTCGCGGAATTGTCCTGGTCATAGGCAAAAGTGTGGAGGTGGGAGATCAGGGGGGCAGAGCAGCTCCGGCAGGCTGCAGCCATACCTGAGGCCGTGCTAGGGAGTCGGGCGTGTGAACGGGGAGGCCGTGGCTCAAGTGCCCGCCCCAGCAGCTCCGGGTCCGACTTCCCGCCAGGCTCCCCGCACACCCCTCCAAGAAGAGGAAGCACTCCGAATCACCCCCCAACACCCTCAACGCCCAGATGCTCAACGGGATGATAAAACAGGAGCCAGGTACGGTGGCCTCCCTGCCCCTCCATCCCGCCAGAGCCCCCACGCCGCCCTGGCATCAGCAAGGTCCCCTCTCGCCAGGACCGGGAGCCCTCCCCCTCAGCATCGCCAGAGTCCAGACGCCGCCCTGGCATCCGCAGGGGGCCCCCTCACCAGGTACGGCGCCCGCCGGGGGCACACGGACTTGGGCGGGCAGAGGGATCGGAGGGTGCAGAGGGCGGGCATCACCAGGTTGGCACATGGGCAGGGCATGCCCAGCGGGCAAGAGGGAAGGGGGCGCCCCGGTCCTGGGACAAGGCCCGAGCCCGAACACGCCCTCCTTCCCCAGGCCTCATGCAGGACAACGAGAGCCTGAACGGCTCCTACCTGGACCCCAATTACCAGTCTATCAAGTGGCAGCCGCACCAGCAGAACAAGTGGGCAGCGCTCTATGACGCCAACTACAAGGAGCTGTGAGTGCCTGGGGGACTGGACTTGAGGGGTCTTGGGCACGGGGGCTCTGCAGCTGGAAGGGCCAGAGAAGGAATCCAGGGCAAGGAGGACCATGGGGGGCCATGGGGCTGGGGTGTGGGGCGGCGGGGGCCTGGGACTGGGGAGCTCCCTTCCTCCCTGAGGCCTGGGGGGCCTCTGCTTTCCCCCAGATAAGGGTGAGGAGAAGGCCAGCAGGGAGGGGGGAGGAGGAGGAGGAAGAAAAGAAGGAGGAGGAGGGGAAGGAGGAGGAGAGCAGCTCTGGGGGCCAGGCTCTGGAAGTTTGGGGCAGACATGTTTGGCCCACTCCCCTCCTCCCTGCATTCCAGAAAAGTGTCAGAAGTTGGCTGGAGAGGATGGGGAGGGTCTGCCAGGAGCCCATGATCTCCTACAGCGCCCCCTACCCCCTGCCACAGTGGGCGCAGGAGCTCCAGGTCCTGGGGCTTGGCCAACTGCTCCTTCTCCCCCTTCCGCTTCCTCCTCTTCCTCCTCCTTCTCTTCCCCTCCTCTCCTTCCCCTTCTTTTTCCTCCCTGTCTTCCCCTTCTTCCTTCTTTTCTTCCTTCTCCTTTCTCCTTCCCCTCCTTTTCCTCCTTCTCCTCCTGGTCCTTTGCTCATTTTCCTTTCCTTTCCTCTTCCTCCTTTTCCCCTTCTTCTTTCCTCTCCTTCTCTTCTTCTCTTTCTCTTCCCCTCCTCCTCCTTCCTTTTCTTCTCTCCCTTCCCTCTTCATTGTTCCTCTTCCTCCTCCCCCTCCTCCCTCCCTTCCAGGTAGAACAGGGTCCCAGGCAGAGCTCTTCCCCAGCCTGGGGAGAGGGTGGCACAGAGAGCAGCTGTGCTGGGGGATACTGTAGGACCCCTAGTGGACAGACGGGGGAGTGCTGGGCCCTGAGGCGGGGCCCTGGTCTTTCTGTACTTCCGGTCATGCTGCCCCTGGAGGGAGAGAGGCAGGCAGGCAGATCCATCTTCGGGTGACAGAGGGGAAACTGAGTCCCATGCTGGCAGCCTTTAAAGCAGGGAGTTTAGGGGTCAGTGGTCCGGGAGGGGGGAGGGCACACAGCTAGGAAGAGGAAGGGTCTCCTAGGCCCCCACCGCACTCAGCAGCTTCCACCTGGTCCAGAGTGCCAGCGCTGAGATTCCCCCGGGCTCTCAAGCTCTCTGCTGGGGGGGTGGGGGACAGGGGCTGAGCAGACCCCTGGGCCGCTGCCGGGCCCCTCTGGAGCATCCAGGTTAGGGACTCTCTGCAGGGCTGAAGAAGTGCTCCCCCCCTTTCCCTGAAGAAGTGCCCCCCCATAGGCTGTCCGGGGGCGGGGCTGGGCAGAGGGGCCCATGGGCCGGTCACCGCCGCATAGTTTTGGGCTGTCTCCAAGGCAACGGGCTGTCAGCCAGAGCTGAGGCTCCCCAGATGCCGGGCTCTCCCCCAAGGCCCGGGCCCCGCATGCCGGGAAGGGGCCGTGCTGGGGCTCCAGGTGGTTCTGATTTGCCCGGGGAGCTGGGGGGGGCCTCATGCCCCCCCCGGGCTTTTCTGCCCCCCTTCTCCTCCCCCCCCCCCCGGCCTTCCCGACACCTTATCCAGGGCCTACCGCTCAAAGTCTCCTTCCGAGCAGCGGTCACTGCCTGAGCCCCCAGCGGCGTGGCGGGACCTTCCCGGCCACAGCAGGCTGCCCCGACTGCCTACAAGAGACAGTGTCCCTGCAAGGTGCAAGGGCCTCTGGACGGGAGCCCCGCGGGCCTGGCCTTGACCCGCTCCGGGCCTCGGCATCTCGGTCTTTCAGATGGGCCCTGCAGCATCGCTCTGGGACCCTTGGGAGTCTGTAAAGCCAGAAGGCTAGGAGTGCCGCCTGTGCGGGGCAGAGGGGGCGCCCTGTCCCCGCGTTGCCCTCGTGCCTGCCTCTGTGAGCCCGCTGGGAGTTTTCTGGGCAGAAATGCTGCAGTGGCGGCCACTTCCTTCCCCAGCTTTCCCTACAGAAAGGGAAACTGAGACAGGCTGGGTGAAGGGACCGTCCAAAGTCACACACCTAGGGAGGGTCTGAGGTGGGGTTTGAACTCAGGGAGAGGAGTCCTCCTGACTCTAGCATGTGTGCACCATAGCACCCCCTAGCTTCCCAGGACAGGACTGAGTCAGAATTCCAATTCCAGGCCCTGCACTCTACACCATGGCGCCCTCTAGCTGCCCACGGCAGGACTGAGGCAGGATCCCCACCCCAAGCCCAGCACTCGATGTACCATGGTGCCCCCTAGCTGCTCACGGCAGGACTGAGGCAGGATCCTGACTCCAGGCCCAGCACTTGGTGCACCATGCTGCCCCCTAGTTGCTCACGGCAGGACTGAGGCAGGATCCCTACCCCAAGCCCAGCACTCTGTGTACCATGGCGCCCTCTAGCTGCTCACGGCAGGACTGAGGCAGGATCCCCACTCCAAGCCCAGCACTCGGTGTACCATGCTGCCCCCTAGCTGCTCACGGCAGGACTGAGGCAGGATCCCCACCCCAAGCCCAGCACTCAGTGTACCATGCTGCCCCCTAGCTGCTCACGGCAGGACTGAGGCAGGATCCCCACCCCAAGCCCAGCACTCGGTGTACCATGCTGCCCCCTAGCTGCTCACGGCAGGACTGAGGCAGGATCCCTACCCCAAGCCCAGCACTCGGTGTACCATGCTGCCCCCTAGCTGCTCACGGCAGGACTGAGGCAGGATCCCCACTCCAAGCCCAGCACTCGGTGTACCATGCTGCCCCCTAGCTGTTCATGGCAGGACTGAGGCAAGATTCTGACTCCAAGCCCAGCACTCGGTGTACCATGGTGCCCCCTAGCTGCTCACGGCAGGACTGAGGCAGGATTCTGACTCCAGGCCCAGCACTCTGCACCGTGGCGCCCCCTAGCTGTAGAACTCAGCTAGCAGAACTCAGGTCGCCCGAGGGCGACCGCGGTGCCTCCAAGAGTCCGCGTGAGCCCCTGGCGGGCTGGGAGGATCCCACCCTGAGCACAGCCCCCATCTTTGCCCCCCCCCCAGACCCATGCTCACTTACCGGGTGGACGCCGACAAGGGCTTCAATTTCTCCGTGGGCGACGACGCCTTCGTGTGCCAGAAGAAGAACCACTTCCAGGTGACGGTGTACATCGGCATGCTCGGGGAGCCCAAGTACGTCAAGACCCCCGAGGGTCTGAAGCCCCTGGACTGCTTCTACCTGAAGCTGCATGGAGTCAAGGCAGGTTTGGGGCCGGGTTGGCAGGTCAGCTGGGCCGTTAGTCACCATCCAGGTCTGGCTCTGACGTTGTCTCTTACTGCCTGGGTCTCGTCCCTTCTGGGACTCAGTTTCCCCAGCTGTAAAATAAAGGAGTTGGACTAAGAATAACAGCTAGCATGGAAATTGCGCTTTACATTTGCGAGGCGCTTTACAAATACGATCTCATTTGATCCTCACTTGGGAGGTAGGTGCTGTTATCAGCCCCAATTTCTAGAAGAGGAAACTGAGGCAGGCAAAATGAAGTGACTTGCCCAGGGTCACACGGCTAGTAAGTATCTGAGGCCAGATTTGAACTCATGTTCTCTAGATGCCGCAGCGGGATCTCTATCCACTGCGGTCACCTAGCTGCCCACTGGAAATACTGCCAATAAAAAAATAAATAAATAATGAAGATCGAGTAAAAGTAATGAATAAAATGTTAATAAATTTAATATACAAAAATGACCCCAGTTCATAAACAAATTCTAAAACAAGTAATAAAGATGAAGTGTATATAATGAGTGAAATTTTAGCAAATTTAGTCAATTCAATTCATAAAAATTACCAAAGCTCATCAATCAGTTCTAAAAAAATAAGTAATAAAGATTAAATATATATAATGAATGAAATTTTAGTAAATTTAATATAATAAAATTACCAAAGCTCATAGAGGACAAAAACAAATAATAAAGATTATACGTAATAAATTTAAAACATAAAAATACCAAATAAATAGAATTCTAAAAGCAAATAATAGGTTAAGTGTATGTAATATGTAAAATTTTAATAAATTGAATATATAAAAATTACCAAAGCTCATAGAGAAATAGAATTCCAGAGCACACTCTTTTTATCCCATTTCTCCAAAAGCAGATCCCGTTTGTGTTTGTGCTTGATTGTGAGTAGAATTTGTGATGAATTTTTTTTCCTTTGTAGAGAGGTATGAGTCAAGATTGAGGTCTACATAAGGAAGAGGTTAGAAAGGGATTAGACAGGATGGGATGGTGGGAGATGTTCTGGGCTTGGACTCTATAGAGATCTGGAGACCATCTTTGACATTTATTACTTGAAAAAGATATTTTATCTCAGTTTCCTCATCTGTTGAGGAATGATCCTTTGGCTTAGTGGACAGGACACACAGCTTGAGTCAGAAAGACGTGATTTTGAGTTACAGTGTGACTCTGGGCAAGTCACTTAACCTATCAGCCTCAGTTTCCCTATTTGTTTACTGAAGGCTAATCCTTGCACCAACTTTGAGGAGTTATGCACGTTATAAGGTAATCTACGTCAAGTGCTTTGCATGTATGAAAGAACCATCATGAACTTACAGGGTTATTTTAAAGAAAGCAAATGTCAAATTATAAAGGGATATTGAAGTGTGGACACAAGTAATTCAGCAGTCCCCCTCCTCCAGGAAGTCCTCCTTAAACTTTGCAGTCTCCTTCTCTCCTCCCACAGCTAGAGGCCTTGAATCAATCCATCAACATCGAACAGTCCCAGTCTGACCGAAGCAAGCGGCCCTTCAACCCTGTCACGTGAGTGCCAGCCCCCAAGGAAATGAGAGATGGGGGATGGGGGTGGAGGCAGACCCTCCCGGCTGGAAAGGTCCTCAACAACCCCCCACTAATCCAATCCTTCTGCATAGACCTTCCCTCTGTCACATCCCACCAAGGCATCATCCAAGCTCCCCTTCCGCTCCTGCTTGCTCTGGAGGCTGCCCGGCAGCTGAAATTTACCTCTCTGTAGTTTCTGTCCCCCGGGGCCAAACAAAACAAGTATAATCCTTTTCTCCACTGGTAACCCTTTGGACCCTTAAAGAGTCACTCCCTGGGCTTCTTAATGAATTTTGTGGGATCTCTCCTATTTTTTACTATCATTTCCACTTGGTTTCTATTAGTGCTGTATAGAAATGCTGATTGTTTGTGAATTTCTTTTGTATCCTGATATTTTACTGAAGCTCCTGTTGTAGGTAGTTGTATCTTTGCTGATTCTCTGGAGTTTTCTAGGTAAACCATTGTATCTGAAAATGGATACTTTTGTCTCATCTTTGCTGACACTGCCTTTCTTTCTTTTGTTTTTTTTTTCTTATCTTACTGTTATTGACACTAAGTGCAAAACTAACTAGTAAGAATGGGGATAAGAGGCTCTCGCCTAATCTTGCCCCTTCCCAATGTTTCCCTGTAACCCTCAGCCCCTCTATCACCTGAGTTAGAATTCATTTTCTGGGTACATGGAGTCAGTGACCGTACAGGAGCCAGTTCATCACTGGGACCGAGAACAAAGTTTACTATCCGTTGTTGTCTGGTGTCACGAGGGGAGCCGGGGAGGGGAAGCCCCCGGGCACAGTCCCCAGTCCCTGTCCTTGGCCAGGGCTGCCTCTCTGAGCGGCCCTGTCTCCTGCAGGGTCACACTGCCTCCAGAGCAAGTCACCAAGGTTACAGTGGGGCGCCTGCACTTCAGTGAGACCACAGCCAACAACATGCGCAAGAAAGGCAAACCCAATCCGGATCAGAGGTGGGCCTGGCCGGCCAAGCCATGGGGGGGACTGGTGGGGGGACAGGAAGGGGGTGGAATGAAGGGTGCTGATCCCCTTGATGTGCACTGCAGGTACTTCATGCTGGTGGTGGCGCTGCAGGCTCACGCGCAGAACCAGACATATACGCTGGCTGCCCAGATTTCAGAGCGCATTATTGTCAGGGTAAGAGAACCGGATCACGTGGAGTGGGGGAGCAGCCCGTCTTTCCCCACCGATAAATAGATCCCTCCCTTTGGGTTGTATGTGGAACCCCCGAGTCAATGTAGAAACTGTCAGAGCAGGGAGGGACCTTAACAGATAGAATGTCAGGGCTGAGATGGAGTGAGAACGTGGAATGTCAAAGTGGGGAAGGACTTCAGAACACGGAATATTAGAGCTGAGAGGGACCTTAAAACACAGAATGTCAGAGCTGGGAAGGACCTTAGATCCTGAAACATTAGAGATGGAAGGGACCTTAGAACACAGAATATCAGACCTGGAGGGGAATCTTAGAATATGGACCATCAGAGGAGGGAAGGAACTTAGAACATGAAATATTAGAGTGGGTGAGATTTTGGAATAGAGAATGTCAGAGCTGGAAAGGACTTTAGAACACAAAATATCAGAGCTGGAAGAGACCTTAGAACATGGAATATCAGAGCAGGGAAGGACCTTAGAACATGAAATATTAGAGTGGGTGGGATTTTAGAATAGAGAATGTCAGAGCTGGAAAGGATTTTAGAATGGACTTCAAAGCTGGCAGGAACCTTGGATCATCTGGTCTAAAAGATTCCTCATTTTGCAAAGCTGAAATCTGGGGTCCAGAGAAGTTTCTTCCCTAATTCTCTGGAGACAAAATTTGAATTCTTTAAGAGGAAACTTAAAAAATGAAGGCAAATTTTAAAAAAACCCCATCTCACAGATAGATGAGGTTCTAGAGGCCATGCTTTTTATCCCATTTCTCCAAAGCCTGGCCCCATCGTCTGCTCTGGCCCAGGGCCTAGAGCCCGCTCTTTGTGCAGCCCAGGCTCCGTGGGTGGTCTGCCCCAGAAAGCCTTTAGACACGGGCATGAGCTAGGTGGGGGCTGGCGTTCCTGCAGGCCCTGGAAGGCTCCTCAGATCCTGAAGGCCCTGCTGTTTGCAGGGCCGGCCCCTTTCTTATCTCCACTGGAGCCACGCCGGCCGTGCCGTGCCGGCACTCCGCGGGCTCTGGCCTCTGGTCCCCCGGATGAGGAAGTCCCTAGGGAGGGATTCCCTCCTCTGCAGCCGGCAGCCATCCCACCACAGCCTGCAAGTCATCCCTGAATCCTCTCCCTCTGAAGCCGCTCTGGTTCTCTCCTCCCTAAGAATCCTCCCCTCCCTTGCCTCGAGTCTGTGTTTCTCTGGCTTGGGGACTTCGCTAAGTCAGCAGGCAGGTGGTCAGCAGCATTTATTAGACACTTACTGTGTGCCAAATGCTAGGCTTGGAGCTGGAGCTACAGAGAAAGGCAGAAGAAGAAGGGGAGGAAGGAGAGACTGTGGGAGGGGGGGAGGGACTCAGGAGGCCCACTTGTCTCTGGCCCCCACCCAGGCCTCCAACCCCGGTCAGTTTGAGAGCGACAGCGACGTCCTGTGGCAGCGGGCTCAGCTGCCGGACACGGTCTTCCACCACGGCCGCGTGGGCATCAACACGGACCGGCCGGATGAGGCTCTGGTCGTCCACGGCAATGTGAAGGTGATGGGCTCCCTCATGCACCCGTCAGACATCCGGGCCAAGGAGCACGTGCAGGAGGTGAGCCCCGGGCTGGGTGGGAAGAGGCCGTCTGGGTCCCTCGGGGCCGCCAGATCCCTGCTCAGTCCCTCGGGGAGTGCTGGGGGGATGTACTGGGTCTCAGCCTCCTGGGGGTGCTGGGGGGGCATCCTGGGTCTCAGCCCCCGCCCCCCTCCAGGTGGACACCACCGAGCAACTGAAGAGGATCTCGCGGATGCGGCTCGTGCACTACAGCTACAAGCCCGAGTTCGCGGCCAGCGTGGGCATCGAGGCCTCCCCTGAGACCGGTAGGGAGCCGGCCTGGCATGTGTTGGTGCCCGGGGCTGGGGGGGCACTGAGATAGAGGAAGGAGCTGAGTGCGAGTCCTGTGCCTCTGTGGACCAATGTGACCTTAGGCGAGTCATGGCAATCTGTAGAAGCCTCGGTTTTTCTCTCGGTAAAATGGGAGTGGGCGAGGCGGTCTCTGAGCCCACCTCCAGCTCAGCATTTCGGCTCCTGTGCCTCGGGCTCCCCTCACATTTCCTGCAGGTCGCCCCCTGCCCTCGTCACAGGAGGGTGCCTTGGGGGGTTCTGGCGAGGAGCCAGCCCACAGTGGGCTCCCTGGTCTCCCCCCCAACCTTCCCCCCGGCATTCTCCCTTGGGCAGGGCTCATCGCCCAGGAGGTGAAGGAGATCCTCCCCGAGGCCGTGAAGGACACCGGCGACGTGGTCTTTGCCAACGGGAAGACCATTGAGAACTTCCTGGTCGTGAACAAGGTCAGCAGATGCCCGGCCTAGAAGGAGGGAGGGAGGAGGGAGGAATGGAGGGAGGGGGGAGAGAGGGAAGGAGGGACCTCTCCCCAGTGTGGGCAGCCCGGGAGACCCTGGGCCCAGCGGCGTCCTGGGGAGGGCTGATCTGGGCTCACTGGACCAAGGAGCGTGCCCCGAGGGCCCGGTGCCCAGAATTACAGACTCCGAGGGGCCCTAAAGCAGAGAATGGCAAAGTTGGGAGGGGTTCTAGAACATGGAACCTCAGAGCCGGGAGGAGCCTCAGAACGGAGAATGTTGGAGCTGGAACGGAATTTAGAATGTGGAATGTCAGAGCCAAGAGCAGTCCTAGACTACAGAAAGTCAGCTAGAAGGAACATCAGAGCCGCAAGGAACCTTAGAACTTTTGGTGTCAGGCCCAGAGGAGGCCCCAGAACCCGGGCCGTGGCACAGGGTATTGCCGGCCATTGGCAGAGCGGGGCTCAGGCCCGCCGGGCTCCCTGCCGCGCGCTCGGCCCCTGGGAGGGGGCGTTTGGGGCATGAGCTGCTGCTTCCCTGGTGGGCAAGTCTGGGTGTGACTTTGGCAGGAGCGCATCTTCATGGAGAACGTGGGGGCCGTGAAGGAGCTGTGCAAGCTGACGGACAACCTGGAGACGCGCATCGACGAGCTGGAGCGCTGGAGCCACAAACTGGCCAAGCTGCGGCGGCTGGACAGCATGAAGTCCACAGGCAGCTCCGGGGCCTTCAGGTGGGCCTGCGTGGGGCAGCCGGGACTGGGAATGGGGCAGCCAGGACCGAGGGAGGGGCAGCCGGGCCTGGGAATGGGGCAGCTGGGCCAGGACTGGGCGCAGGGCAGGCAGGACCGAGGGAGGGGCAGCCGGGCCTGGGAATGGGGCAATCAGGACCAAGGGAGGGGCAGCTGGGCCTGGGAATGGGGCAGCTGGGCTAGGACTGGGCGCAGGGCAGCCAGGACCAAGGGAGGGGCAGCCGGGACTGGGAATGGGGCAGCCAGGACCGAGGGAGGGGCAGCCGGGCCTGGGAATGGGGCAGCTGGGCTAGGACTGGGCGCAGGGCAGCCAGGACCAAGGGAGGGGCAGCCGGGACTGGGAATGGGGCAATCAGGACCGAGGGAGGGGCAGCCGGGACTGGGAATGGGGCAGCCAGGACCGAGGGAGGGGCAGCCGGGCCTGGGAATGGGGCAGCCGGGCCAGGGGCTCTCTCTGACCTTCCCTCTCCCCACAGCCAAGCGGACAGCCAGTTCAGTCGAGCCGGGAGCGTCCCCCACAAGAAGCGTCCCCCGAAGGTGGCCAGCAAGGTGAAGGGCCTGGAAAGGAGGGATGGGGCCCCCCCGCCCCCTTGAGCATGGCCGTCCCGCCCTTCCCCTAGCCCGCCGTCCCCCAGTAACCTCCTATGAGATCCTTAGCTCCCCGTGTCCTGTTCTAGGCCCCCTCCGTGGTCCCCGACCAGGCCTGCATCAGCCAGCGCTTCCTGCAAGGGACCATCATCGCCCTGGTAGTCGTCATGGCCTTCAGGTGACGGCCCCCTCCCAGCCTGCGGAACGTTCCCGGATGTGACCAGCCCCTGGCCCCGCGGCGTGGGAACCCCCCAGTCTGGGGGCTGGCCCTGTCTTCCTGCCCAGGGTTTCTGTCGCTGGGGTTCTGAGGGAGGCTCCGGTCCCGGGGGGCTGCCCGTCTCCCCCCAGTCACAGCCTTCACTGGCCCGAGAGCTCCCGGGGGGCCAGAGAGAGGGAGGAGGGCTTGGGCACAAAGGGAGCATCCTTGGGAGGCCCCAGCAGCTGAGGCTCCCCGTCCCTCTGTGCTCCCCAGTGTGGTGTCCATGTCTACACTGTACGTGCTGAGCCTTCGGAACGAGGAAGACCTAGTGGACATGGACGGGTATGTCCCCGGGGGGTCGGATTCTCTGGGGCCCACGAGCTGGGACAGGGACCAGAGGGAGGACAGTCTGGGGGAGGGCAGGGGAAGGGCGGCCCAGAACGATCTCCTCGGGAAGGGGGGGCGGGTCCCACATCAGTTTGCCGGGGGTGAGGGTGGCTCAGAAAGGGCCCCTGTAGCTTGGAGGCTCCAGGGGCCACAGCCAGCATTTCCTTGGCAGATGCATCACCGATGAGAGGGGGAAACTGAGGCCCGGGGGAGGGGGCAGAAAAGCTCCCGGAGCCCGGCTCGTTCTGCCTCTGGCCTCCCTGCCTCGTCGGGCCGGGCCGCGGGGCCCGTGGGTGGCAGGGGTCGGTGCTGATGGGTGTTTCCTTTCTCCTCCTTGGCCTGTGTCCCCCCACTCCCTCCTTAGCTCTTTTGCTGTGTCTACTTCCTGTCTTCTGGCCCTCCTCCGGCCCCGGGATCCCGGGGGGAGTGTGGCCCTGTGTCCATGGTACGTGACTGCCCTGCCTTCGGGGTATCCCCAGCCCCGGCGGGGCACCCCTCGTCCCGCTCCTCCCGGCCGCCTTCCCACCCCCCTCTTTCCTCTCCGGCCCAGCTAGAGCAGAGCTAGGATTCAGCCAAGTCTGAGTTGAATTCAGCGCCTCGAAGGCCCCCTCCAGCCGCGGCTGGCCCCCTGCTCCTGGACCCCCTCTCTTTCCTGACCTTCCTTGACTTGATGCCGGTCCCTTTGCTCCCTCTCTCTGGTGGGCCCATCAAGCTCAGTCCCGTGTTCCCTCGGCAGGTCGAGTCAGAGCTACGGGACCACCCAGCTCCGCCAGTCCCCGGCCTCCAGCGGCCCGCCCGACCCCCGGCCCTCCTCCCAGCCCGGTGCGTCCCCCCCCACGGGAAAGGGAGAAGGGAAGCCGGGAGTCCAAGGCCTGGCCGGCCTCTCGGGGGGCCCAGGGCGTCTGCCTGGAAAAATGGGGGTCAAAATCATCCCGCCTCCTAGCGTTGTTGGAGGGCTCCAGTGAGATAGTGTTTGTAGAGTGCTGAGCTCAGCGCCCAGCACATAGTAGGGGCTTGATAAACGTGGAATGAAATGAGAGCAACTGTAAAGTGTTTAGAACAGTGCCTGAGACATAGTAGGAGCTTTATAAATGTTGATGGAATGAAATGAGATAATCTTTGTACAGCCCTTAGCACAGCGCCCAGCGCGCAGTAGGCGCTGTATACATGGCAGCTGTTGTTCTGTCACTCTGGGGCCCTGGGCTGACTCGGCTTGTCTCTCCTGCCTCATCCCACAGTCACCACCCGCCTCCCAGACTCCACCGGGCCTGTCCTGGTCCCTCACGTGGACCTGTGCCCCAGCCCTCCCTGTCCTGTGGTTTGCTGCTCCCCGCCCACCCCGAGCCCCTCCTCCGCCCAGAGCCCCGCCCCCAGCCCCACTGCCAACCGCTCAGGTAGGGACGGGGAAGGGGAGAGAGGGGGCAGGGCTGGCAGGGCGGGCACAGGAGGAGCCGGGATCCCCCGTCCCTCCTCAGTGCCCTCCACCCGCTGGCCCCTCCCCACAGGCCCAAGCCAGACCTCGCTGCTGCCGGTCACCAGCATCAGAGCCAAGTCTTGGGGCCTTTCGGCCAATGGGATCGCCCACGCCAAGCCCCCCAAGAGCCTGGAGCCCCCCGCCAGCCCCTCCGCCCCCTTCACTGGCATGCAGGGCAAAGCCAAGAATAGCCCCAATCTGTCTATCCCTGCTCGTGCCCGCCGAGGGGCGCCCCTGCTCAGCCCTGCCACGCCCCGGCCCACCCAACCTGACAGCCTGCTGGGTAAGCCCGCACCTGCTGGCCAAGCCCCTCCCCGCTGAATAAGCCTCTCCCCACTGGCCAAGCCCCTCCCTGCTGGCCAAGCCCCTCCCCGCTGGCCCCTCCCTCCTGGACAAGCCCCTCCCTGCTGAGTAAGCCCCTCCCCACTGGCCAAGCCCGCATCTGCTGGCCAAGCCCGCATCTGCTGGCCAAGCCCCTCCCCACTGAGTAAGCCCCTCCCTGCTGTCCACGCTCCTCCCCACTGGCCAAGCTCCTCCCTGCTGGCTAAGCCCCTCCCCGCTGAGTAAGCCCGCACCTGCTGGCTAAGCCCCTAGTAAGCCCCTCCCCACTGGCCAAGCCCCTCCCTGCTGGCCAAATCCCCGCCCACTGTTCCAAACCCCCGTACCTGCTGGCCAAGCCCCTCCCCGCTGGCCAAGCTCCTCCCTGCTGGCTAAGCCCCTCCCCACTGAGTAAGTCCCTCCCCACTGGACAAGCCCATGCCCGCTGGACAGCCTGTGCCCGTTTGACCGCCTGCTTGGCTCTCCCTAGTCCCTCCGAAGTGTGATGGGTGGGATGTTGGTCGGCCTCGGGTCCCCGGGGCCCTTGGCTGCCCCTCCCCTTGGGCCCACCTGGGGCTTCCTGCACTCTCCCTGCAGGTGCTCGGCCCACCCTGAGCTCCATCCAGGTCCTGGAGAACGCCATGCCCATCACGGCCCAGTACTGTGCCCCAGGTGATGCCTGCAGGTAAGCAGGGGGAAGGGGGAGATGGGGGAGGGGCAGACCCCAGTGAGGAGGGGGCAGGCGAGGAAAGAGCAGACCCCAGGGGGGAGGGGCGCCCCAGACGAGGCCAGGAGGGGGTGGGCGGGCCCCAGGCTGACATCTGTTCTCCCTCCAGGCCAGGGAACTTCACCTACCGCATCCCCATCAGCAGCAACACCCCCCTCCACCTCAGCCTGACCCTGCAGATGAAGTATGTTCTGGGGGTCCCGGGGGGAAGGGGGAGGGGCCCAGGACCGAGGGGAGGGGCCAGCATTCTCCTGCTCCCGCTGTCTTTCCCAGCTCTAGCTCCCCAGTCTCGGTGGCGTTCTGCAGCCTGAGCTCTCAGGAGAACCCGTGTGAGAAGGGCAGCACCCCCCACAGCCTCCCCGTCCACAGCGATACCCAGGTGCGGGCCGGGCCGGGAGGGGGGGAGGGGGCCTGGGAAGTCAGGCGGGGAGCCCGACCCTCCGCGGATACGGACCCAGAAATCCTTCATCCGGTCCCTCTGCAAGCGCTGCTGAAGCACCTACTGTGCGCCTGGCGGGACGTTAGGGAGACCAAGGCAGAGGGGAGCCGCCCCTGCCCCCAGAAGCTTCAGTTCTGGAGGGGGCGGCTGGGGCTGCTTCGGGCAGAGAGGAGCGATTGGCTGGACGCGAATGAGTGAGTGAGTGATGAGTGAGTGAAAGAGCACATACTCTGTGAGAAGCCTGGGCTAAGCCCTGGGGAGAGGAGCTCGAGGAGCTCAGGCCCGAAGGGCGTTTGTTGGCTCTGACTCTTAGCCGGGGTTCTCTTGGCAGATACTGGGGTGGTTCGCCATTTACTTCTCCAGCTCATTCTGCAGTTGGGGAAACTGAGGCAGCCTGGGTTGAGGGACTCGCCAGGGTCACCTAGCTAGGAACTATGGGAGGTGAGATTTGAACTCAGGAAGACTCATCTTCCGGACTCCAGTGCGGCTGTGTGCACTGTGGCGCCCCCTAGCGGTCGCTGGGCTGCTCCCTTAGTCTTGACCTGCCTCAGTTTGCTCAGTTGTAGAGGGGTCGGGATGGGGGGCTCCCTCTCACTCTCCCTGCCCCCTCCTTCCAGGGCACCTCCCACCAGTGGCCCGTGGCCATCTTGTCCTTCCGAGAGTTCACCTACCACTTCCGAGTGGCCCTGCTGGTGAGTGTCAGCCTGGGAATCCTCCTCTGGCCCCTCCCTGCCTCCCCCCTTACCAAACACACGCTGGGGGGGGGGGGGTATCCCAATCCAAAAAGAGCCTTCCCAGGTCAGGTAGACAGCAGGTGCCTAATTTGTGCCCTGAGCTGAGGGATGTCGGACAAGGGCCCACAGCTGGAGGCCCCCAGGGGCCCTCTCGGGGCCAGGCGGGGGGATGGGCAGGGCTCAGGAAGGTGAGCTCAGCCCCGCCCCCGCCCTTCCCCCCAGGGTCAGGCCAACTGCAGCTCGGAGGCGCCCCCCCAGGGGGTCACGGACTACTTCTTCCACTTCTACCGCCTGTGTGACTGAGCTGGGCCCCGGCCCCGAGGGGCCCCTCCGGCGCCTCTTCTCCCACACTGGATGTGATCATGTTACACTGGAGGGGGGGGTGACCCTGCACCCCGCCCCCGCCCCTTGGGGCCGCCCTCTGCCCGGCCCCTCTGACACTGGAGCGCTCAGGGCACACACTGGAGTGACGGCTGCGCCAGCCTGGAGAAACTGGAAGTCCACACACTGGAGTTACCGTCCCTGCCCCGCCCCGCCTGCCCTGCCACGCTCCCGAACGGGGGACCTGGCCTGGGCCCAGGGCTGCCCCCCGGCCCCCGTGCCAGTTCGGCTGCGGCGTTCTGGGCCCCCCACCCTGCCCCGCATGACGTGCCCGGCCCTCTGGCGCCCCCAGTCCCCGGCCCTGGCAGCCTGAGGCTCTCCTGGGCTGCTGGGATAGCTCCCGAGCTCAGAAGGGGCCTCCCTGCCTGAGGGCCTCTGGGGTCCTGCCCGCCAGCTGTGAGGGCCCCTGGACTTGAAGCCGGCCGCCCGGCCCTTCCTGCTGGAGTGCAGCGAGCTTCTGGCCGGGGGGGGCGGGGAGAGCGGGCCGGGGCACGCTCACTGGATAGGAGCTGATGACTAAAATGCACTGGGACCAGGGCAGACTTGGGCAGAAAGCAGGAGGGCCCCGTGGCCACGTGCCCGCCAGCGACGGGTCCCAGGCTCTGCCCGCCGGGGGCCTTCCACTGCCAAAGCGGGCCTCGGGCTCTGCCCCCGCCCTGGCCGTCAGAAGGCCGGATGCGGGGGCTCGTGGCTGCTATGATGCTCTCGGTGAGAACGGGGCGGGGGGGGGGGGACAGAGCCCCCCTCTCTCCCCCACCGGGCGGGGGCCTGGCCCAGGCCCCTCGTCCGCGCCTCACACTTGGCTCACTGGAGGCCCTCGCTGTTGCTCACGAGGCCTTTGCACTTAGGGATCTCAAAGCCTTACCCAGAGAAAGGGGAAGCTTGGGGGCCTGGCCTCCAGCAAGGAGCCGGACCAGCCTCTCCTGGCAGACCAGGGGATGGACTCTAGGAAACCGCCTCCCCTTCTCTCTGCCCGGACCTGGGGCCGGCCCTGCTTGGTGCCTTAAAGCCATTCCCCTAGTGCCAGAACTTCCCATCCCGCACCGCGAGGGGTCTCTCCCCCAGAGAGCCGGCTGCTTCGCCTCGGTCAGCCACCGGGGGCGGGGGTGGGGGTGACCAAGGGCTGGGGCACAGAGGACGTCCCAGGGGCCGAGAATTTTGGACCAAAGTTGCCTTATTCCCCAGGGGGAGAGCCCTCCATTCCGGTGCCGGGAGGCCCAGCCCCCTTGGCGGCCGTAGGCGTCAGGCCTCCCGGTGGCCGCCTTGTTTCTTTAGCTACTCCCCCACCCCCTCCTGCTGTAAATAGGAACCCCCTCCCCGCACTAACTGTCCGCTTGCTCTCACCGCCCCCAGGCCTCCGGCCGTGCCCGCTTAGCCGCCTGCCCCGTGTTAACCGCCCCGTGCCCCGCGCCCTCCTCGCCCGGCTCCAGTTCGTATTTATATCGTGCTAAGTGTGCCGGGAGCGCCCTCTCACGGGCCTGTCGGCTTCCCCTGGACCGTCCTTTTCCCGGAGGCAAATATACATATATAAATAAATCTATAAATACTGCTTTGTACCGGAGCCTGCGCCTCAGCTCTCCTTGCGGCCTCCGCAGGCTGCCTCCTCGCCGCCCTGCCCGAGGGAACCCTCAGCCGGCCCAGCCGGGCCCGGCGGCTCCCCCGGACGTTTATAAAACACCTGATCCCCAGCCAGGGGTCCAGAGATGGCGAGGGAGGGCAATGTCCTGGGGGGGGGGGGTTGGGAGGATGGGACCGGGCAGCGGGCAGCCCACTATCGGCTGGTCTCCGGAGCTGGACCTCACACTGCCCCCCACTATCAGTGCCCGCTGGGTAGAAGGGGCCGTGCAGCCAGCCAGTGAGGGGCGGTGGGCCCCAAGCCACCCGGGAGGAGCCCGCCTTCTCCGTGTAGCCTCGGACTCCTGCTGCCAGGCCGTTCAGCGCAGCCATGGAGGCACGAGGCTCGCCTGAGGAGCCGGTCTGGAGGCGGGGAGCTAACACAAGGAGAGTGGGCACCCCCGCCCCCATTCCTCAGTGTCCCCGTGCACCACCATGTGGTCCGGCTATGGTAGGACCATTCCTTGTATAGGGGCGACCCTGGGCCAGCCAGGGCTTGAGGCGAGGTGCCCGCTCACCTAGTTTAGATTGTCCCCCAAGCTCTGTGTCCTCGGGCAGACCCCCCCAATGCTCCTCGGGAAGTCCCCCCCTCTCGTTGGCCCCGAAGAATTTTTAACCCCAGGTCTGGAATTAGTTTTGCTGACTCTCCCCCAGCACTTGACTTTCTGTGACGCCCCCCCCCAGTTTGTTGGGGGCCTTCGATGTCATGCTTCTGAGAAGGGGTCCCTGCTTCCCCAGACTTCCTGCCCAAGGAGTCCTGGCCTTGCAAACAACAATAATTATCGCAACATAACTAACATTTGCATAGCACTAAGCACAGTAGTTCTCCTTTGAACCTTAGAAGCACTGGGAACGCAGCGCTATCACAACTCCCATATTCAGTTGGGGAAACTGAGGCATATGCTTTACAGTCACCCCACACGGCACTGTCTCCTTGGAGGGAGCAGCGCCCGCTGAGTCTGGGCACCCCCCACTCTGCCCCTCAGAGTGGAATCCCCAGGACTGCTGCCGCCCAACATCCGGGTCCCAAGCAGGGCAAACGCTGCCCACCATCATCCTGCAGGAGCCCTTCCGCAGTCTGGCCTGACGTGGCACGGGGGCACCTCTCTTGTGCCACGTTCTGGAGTCAGGGGCTCCCAGGGGCTTCATGAGCATCGGAGGAGGAAACTGAGGAGATTTAGGCCAGTCAGGGAGGCCAAAGGTCTGCAGCTTCACACCCCCCAACCCAAGCAGCAGAGATGCTGCTCCCCCCCACCTGCTAGAAAAAGGGGCAGTCAGTAACCGGGGGGGTCCCCGGCCTGTCCCATCCTTGCTGCGGGTAATGGGGGTGGGACGGCCCTTCTCTCCGGGGCTCTTCAGAGGGTCCCCCTCCACACAGAGGTCGGGCCGGCCTGGCTTTATTAACAAAGGCAAACAGCTGCATTTATTAGAAGTCATGGAAATTCATATTTAGCAATTGTACAAAAACTATCAGGGAAACAAAGGCGGGACACCCAGGATTCCATGCAGACACAACCTGAAAGGAAAAGAAGGGAGGCAGTGAGACTCCCAGGCCTTCCCAGCGTCCTCCGGCCTCAAGACACGGGCGGATCTAGGGCTGCCCCCAGCCCCTTTGGGGAGGGGTGGGAAGGCGGCACTACTCGGGAGAAAAGACCACACACGTTCTGTATGTGGGCCCAAGTCCTCCTAGTCAGGGGTGAGAAAACTCAGGTGGGCACCCCGCGCCCAGCCCCCTCCCTCCCTGCGGGTGGGGTCGGCTTAAGGCCCAGAATCCTAACATCTGGGGAGCCTGCAGCAGGGCCTTGCTTCCTGGACTATGGGGACTATACTACAGGGGGATAATGGGGGGCCCCTTGACCTCAGGGGGGCTTTATACCGTGAGGGGGAACTTGCACTACGGGGAGGCTTGTATCACAGGGGGGCCCTGTCCCAAGGGGGCTGCACCTCAGGGAGGCCCAATACCATGGAGGGACCCTTGCACTGTGGAGAGAGGGGGCCCTTGCGCCACAAGGGGGCCTTATACCATGGGGGGAACCTTGCACCTCAGGGGGGGCCTTATACCATGGGGGGGAACTTGCACTATGGGGAGGCTTGTACCACAGGGGGGCCCTGCCCCTTGGGGACTATATACCACAGGAGGGATAATGGGGGGACCTTGCCCCTCAGGAAGGCCCAATACCATGGGGGGACCCTTGCATGGTGGGGAAGGGAGGCCCTTGCACCACAAGGGGGCCCTATACCATGGAGGGAACCTTGCACCGTGGGGAGAGGGGGCCCTTGCGCCACAAGGGGGCCCTATACCATGGAGGGAACCTTGCACCACAAGGGGGCCCTATACCATGGAGGGAACCTTGCACTGTGAGGAGGCTTGTACCACAGGGGGGCCCTGCCCCATGGAGGGAACCTTGCACCGTGGGGAGGGGGGGCCCTTGCACCACAAGGGGGCCCTATACCATGGAGGGAACCTTGCACTGTGGGGAGGCTTGTACCACAAAGGGGCCCTATACCATGGAGGGAGCCTTGCACCACAAGGGGGCCCTATACCATGGAGGGAACCTTGCACCACAAGGGAGGCCCAATACCATGGGGGGACCCTTGCATGGTGGGGAAGGGAGGCCCTTGCACCACAAGGGGGCCTTATACCATGGGGGGAACCTTGCACTGTGGGGAGGCTTGTACCACAGGGGGGCCCTGCCCCATGGGAGGGGGCCCTTGCCCCACAGGGGTGGAGATGGCAGGAGGCTAAGGCAGCCCCCCAGCATCCCCCGGGCCGGGGCTCTCACCTTCAGCCGCTCACACGTAGATGCCGACCCAGAGCAGCAGAAAGAGGACCCCGAAGCCCATGAAGAGGGAGGCCACGAGCGAGATGAGCAGCTCCTTGTAGATGTCCCGCGTGTACTTGGTAGACGTGACCTCGTAGCTGGACCAGATGCTAAGGACGAGACCCAAAGGCCCTCAGCCCCGCCCCCCGCCCCCCACCCCCCACTCCCCGCCCCCCGCCCCAGTAAGGATACACGAAGAACCAGGCGGTGAAGAACATGCCGATGGCCAGCAACACGACGGTGAGGTGGGGAAAGACGGCCGGGTTCACCGGGCTGGTGTATCTGCTCATGGCTTCCAGCTCCTAGGGCAGAAGCAGGAGTCCAGACTGAGCGCAGTCACCATGCACTGATTAAGCACCTCCTGCATGCCAGGCTGGGGGACACGAGGCACCTCGGAGCCCTCACCAGGTCAGGCAGGCCTGTGCACTATTTAAGCGCCTACTGCATGCCAGGCTGGGGGACACGAGGCACCTCGGAGCCCTCACCAGGTCAGGCAGGCCTGTGCACTATTTAAGCACCTACTGCATGCCAGGCTGGGGGACACCAGGAGCCTCCCAAGAGCCTCCCACGGGGCATCCCTCCTGCTGCTCATTAGCCTCCCCCCGAGTGCAAGCATTTCCTAGGAAGAGTTGACAGTCACATGTCACCATCTAGGGGTCCTGAGCCCTCCAAGCTTAGACAGTTAACAACCAGATAGCGCCTACAGTTTGTGAAGCCGCGGCCCTGGGAAGCAAGGGTGGCGACCGTCATCTCCATTTTACAGATGGGGAAACTGAGGTTGACAGGAAGTAAGCGGCCAGTGGATGCGGGAGGGGGGTGTGGCCGCGCTGGAGTGCGCATGTCCTGGATTCGAATCTGCACTCTCCAGCCGGGAGGCCTGTCTCCCTCAGTTTCCCTATCCGTGGGAGCCGCGGCGCTGGCCCTGCTTCGCGAGCGGAGGAAACCAACCCGGTCACTTCTCTATATAGGGAAACTGAGGCAGAGGGAAGACAAACACTGTTCTATGACGTCACCCAACGCCATGGACCTCAGCTTCCCGACCGGTAAAACGCGGTCCGCGCCGGCGCAGGAGGCGGTTGCACCCTCCATCCGCGGCTAGGCCGGGAAGTCCGCGGCCCATGTCCCCATGTCCCCTCTCACCATTCTGTCGGCAGCCGGGGGGGTCTCTGCTCGGACTCCAGAACCGGAAAGCCACGTCTGCCCAGAAGGAACGGCGCCGCCGGAAGCGGGAGGGGGAGAGGAAGCGGAAGCGACTTCTTGCCGGCTGGGACGTCCGCGCGGAGCGTTATGGGTATCGTAGTCCTACGGTTCGCCCCTTGAGCGAGGTGTCGCGACCTTGAACTACAAGTCCCGGTAAACCGCGCGCGCAGCGGACCCACGTGATGGGAGCGCGGGCTTTAGAAGGCGCCCGCTGTCGCTGTCTCGGAGCCGGAGAGGGAGGAGAGCGCACGGGAGCCCCGTAATTTAACGGACACCCCGGTGAGTGGCTGGCGTGCACCCGGGGGAGACAGGCCGCGGGAGGAGGATAAGTGGCTCGTGGCCCCATCTCCGTCTCTTCCGCACAGGTAGAAACCAGGGAGCCCGAAGCGGGGGAGGGCGGCGAAGCGAGCAAGCTTGTATTCGGCCCCGGCTGTGTGCCAGCCGCCCTGCCCGCGCGATGGGACAACCTAGGGGAGGGGGAGGGAGCGCGCATTTATTGAGCGCCTACGAGGTTCCGGGGTCATCTGGTCCTCGCGCTCCCCGGGTACCGAGGCAAGCGATGGAGAAGCAGTTGGTCCAGGGCCTCACGCACTGGTTCGGGGCGGAGATGCAGGGCCGGGAAGCTGGTGTGGACGGGTCAGAGGGGGCTGTCGGATTCAAATCCGGCCTGGTGGCTGCGTGGTCCTGGACAGAGCCCTGCTGCCCGCCTCAGTTTCCTCTTCTGTAAAACGTCTGTGTGGAACGAGACGCCGCTTGTAAGACCAGGTATGCAGCAGGCGCTCTATAAAAGGCTCGGTGGCAGCAGGTTTGAACCGACAGAAGAAAGTCAAAGAAGCTCCGGAGGAAGAAGGGGAGGGACCAGCCCAGGTGCAGCGGGCCTCTCTGAACTTCCCCCATTGAGGGGGGAGGGGGGAGGGAGGGAGAAGAGGGGGAGGAGGAAGAGAAGGAGGGAAGAAAAGGAGAGGCGGGGGGAGGGGCCAGACACTAGACAGGATTTGAGCTCACTGGTGTCCTAAGGATGCGGAACCGTGGCCCCGCCTCTTGTTTGGTGACGAGTGCTGTTTCTGGTGTGGAATCTTTCTCCCCCAGTCCAGTCCCCGGAGGCTTTCTCAGTCCGGCCCTTCCTCGTACCTTCTCGGGCTCCTTCGCTCTCTATGCTTTGTTCCTTGGTGTGGGGTCTTTTAGCCGTTGAGTTGTTGCTTTAAAGAACCGTCATGGGCTGCAGGGCTTCACCCTTAAGAAGTCTTTATTTGGGGCCGCTAGATGCCACAGTGGATGGAGCGCCAGCCCTGAAGTCAGCAGGACCTGAGTTCAAATCCGACCTCAGACACTCGACACTTCCTGGCTGGGTGACCCTGGGCAAGTCACTTAACCCCAATTGCCTCAGCAGGAAAAAAAAAGAAAGAAATGTTTATTTGTCATCAAAGGGGCGGGGCTTTTCTCTCTTCAGCAGCTTCTGATTGATTGGGAGTACATGGGATGCCCCTGGGAAGGGCTCCCCAGCCTCTTCTAGCCTCACGTTTTAATTTTTTTTAATTATAGCTTTTTATTTACAAGATCTATGCACGGGTAATTTTTCAGCATTGGCAATTGCAAATCCTTTTGTTCCAATTTTTTCCCTCCTTCCCCCCACCCCCTCCCCCAGATGGCAGGTTGACCAATACATGTTAAATATGTTAAAGTATAAGTTAAATTCAACATATGTATACAGTCATACAGTTATTTTGCTGCACAAGAAAAATCGGACTCTGAAATAGTGTACAATTAGCCTGGGAAGGAAATCAAAAGTGCAGGTGGACAAAAATAGAGGGATTGGGAATTCTATGGAGTGGTTCTTAGTCATCTCCCAGAGTTCTTTCCCTGGCGTAGCTGGTTCAGTTCATTCCTGCTCCATTGGAACTGATTTGGTTCATCCCATTGCTGAGGATGGCCAGGTTCATCTGAACTGATCATCATATATATTGTTGTTGACGTATAGAATGATCTCCTGGCCCTGCGCGTTTCACTCAGCGTCAGTTCCTGTCAGTCTCTCCAGGTCTCTCTGAAATCTTCCTGCTGGTCATTTCTTACAGAGCAATAATATTCCATAACCTTCATATACCACAATTTCTTCAGCCATTCTCCAGCTGATGGGCGTCCACTCAGTTTCCAGTTTCTGGCCACCACAAACAAGGCTGCCACAAACATTCGTGCACATACGGGTCCCGACTTTCCCTCCTTTAAAATCTCTCTGGGGTCTGAGCCCCGTAGTAGCCTCACTTTCTTAGTTGAGTTTGCTCCTTTAAGGCTCAGCACACTGGCCTGAGGGCCTGCTCCTTTTGCCTCCTTGTGTTCAGTGCACTAAAATTTAATTAAAACCGGAGAAGCCCTTCTTGGCTCCCTGATGTGGGAGGCTGCTGAAAAGTGGGCGGGGTCTCGGATTGGCGCTGGTTCCGCCCATCCTTGGATGTAATCTGAGTGTATTAGAACTCAGAAACCTATTTGGTTTTGTTCGGTCTTTTTCAGCTGTGTCTCTGTGCCTCCATTTTTCTTAGCAGGGCTGCTGAGGGGGATCTGTCCTTTCCTTCTCCAGCTCCTATGATAGATGAGGAAACTGAGGCAGGCTGGGTAAAGGGACTTGCCTGGGATCACCCAGCCAGGCAGGACCTGAGGCTGGATTTGAACTCGGGTCTTCCTGGCTCCTTGCCCGGGGCTGCCAGCTAGCTGCCCTAGGAGCATGTGCCGTCACAGGCTGCGGCCGTTGGGCTAGGGAGCGCCAGGGAGAGAGAAGCTGGGGGCGGAGTACCGCACATAGCCACCTACGTCCATGCAAAGGCAGTGAAGCTTCCTGGGGCCTCTGAGGGGGCGGCAGCGGGGGCCGGGTCCCTGGTAGTAAACGCCCCCTCCCTTTCTGGCCCCCTCGGAGCCCCTCCCTTGACCTCTGTGTCTCCCGCAGCCCCGGGCGCCGCCATGGGAATCCACGGCCTGGCCAAGCTGATCGCCGACGTGGCGCCCAGCGCCATCCGGGAGAACGACATCAAGAGCTACTTTGGGCGCAAGGTGGCCATCGACGCCTCCATGAGCATCTACCAGTTCCTGATCGCGGTCCGGCAGGGGGGGGACGTGCTGCAGAACGAGGAGGGCGAGGCCACGAGCCACCTGATGGGCATGTTCTACCGCACCATCCGCATGGTGGAGAACGGCATCAAGCCCGTGTACGTCTTTGACGGCAAGCCGCCGCAGCTCAAGTCGGGCGAGCTGGCCAAGCGCGGCGAGCGGCGCGCCGAGGCCGAGAAGCAGCTGCAGCAGGCGCAGGAGGCGGGGGCCGAGGAGGAGGCGGAGAAGTTCGCCAAGCGGCTGGTGAAGGTCACCAAGCAGCACAACGAGGAGTGCAAGCGGCTGCTGCGCCTCATGGGCATCCCCTACCTGGAGGCGCCCAGCGAGGCCGAGGCCAGCTGCGCCGCCCTGGTGAAGGCCGGCAAGGTCTACGCCGCCGCCACCGAGGACATGGACTGCCTGACCTTCGGCAGCCCCGTGCTGATGCGGCACCTGACCGCCAGCGAGGCCAAGAAGCTGCCCATCCAGGAGTTCCACCTGAGCCGCGTGCTGCAGGGGCTGGGGCTCACGCAGGAGCAGTTCGTGGACCTGTGCATCCTGCTGGGCAGCGACTACTGCGAGAGCATCCGCGGCATCGGGCCCAAGCGCGCCATGGACCTCATCCAGCAGCACAAGAGCATCGAGGAGATCGTGCGGCGGCTGGACCCCAAGAAGTACCCGGTGCCCGACAACTGGCTGCACAAGGAGGCCCAGCGCCTCTTCCTGGAGCCCGAGGTGCTGGACGCCGAGGCCGTGGAGCTCAAGTGGAGCGAGCCCGACGAGGAGGGCCTGGTCGAGTTCATGTGCGGCGAGAAGCAGTTTAACGAGGAGCGGGTGCGCAACGGGGTCAAGCGGCTGAGCAAGAGCCGCCAGGGCAGCACCCAGGGCCGCCTGGACGACTTCTTCAAGGTCACCGGCTGCCTCACGTCGGCCAAGCGCAAGGAGCCCGAGCCCAAGGGGGCCGCCAAGAAGAAGGCGAAGTCGGCCGGGCCCGGCAAGGCCAGGAAGGGGAAATAAAGCTGCCCTTCCCCCTCCGTGGGCGGCGCCCGAACATGCCTTTGGGGTCTTCTTGGTGGGGCTGGGGGCGCGCGCCGGCTCTCAAAGAGCCTGGTGAGGATTCGGGAAGGCCCCCGCCCCGGAAGCCTGGGACTAGGCCGAAGCCGCCGCGTTTGTCCCGTCCTTCCGGCCCCAGAATCCCAGACCTGATCCTCCGGACGAGATCCTTATTTTCATGGTTTGAGCTTAGGAAAAGTGAATAAAATTGTTAGATGCTCCACGGGAAGTCTGGGCCATTCCTGCAGCAGGGGCTGGGATGGGGCCTCGGAGGGGTGCCGGGAGTGGCCACAAGGTGGCGCCCTCCCCCCTGAAATAGTCCCAGCGGCCCGGCCTCCCTGGTCCATCTGGGCTGCCCACGGGGCCGGGAGGGCGCTCACGGGTCTGGTTATTTTCCAGCCTCACTTTGACCCAGAATTTAGAAACCCTTGTCCGTGTTTTTTATCCTTAACCCAAGATGGAGCAGAGGTGCTGATTCCCATCCTTGCTCCGAGGGGGGACGAAATCTCGCCCTCTCCCCTCTAAATAAAGCCCGGGTTTGTCCTGGGAGAAAACTGACCAGCCATGCCAGCCCTCGGCCCCCGGGCGTTGCAGCCTGTTGGGGGAGGGGGTCTCGGCCGTGGAGCTGAGGCAGCTTGCTGTTCCCCCACAGTGAGGCCCGGGGAGGGGCAGCGATTACGGGCCATCGCGCTGGTGGGGGTGCTTGGGAGACCTCAGGAAGCTGGCAGAGGGGCCCACTGGGAAGGATTAGCCTGGGCCTCCTGTGGGAGAGGTTTGGCAGAGGCTTCAAGCTGGGGGAAGCCCCCGAGGCGAGCCAGAGGTCACAGGGCAGCCACTTTGGTAGTGCCCAGTCAGGTGGGGACCTTGTGCTCTTCCCAAGCCTTCCTTGGGGGAGTCCTTGGGCCCAGTGGGGGAGTCAGTGCTGCAACGAGTGAACAAAAGAGTGGTTCTGGTTCTGACCGAGGCGAGTGGACCTCTGGACAGAGAGAGGGGGGGCCCAGGAGCCTTGTGCATTCCCAGCAGCATTAGGCTTAGGCAGGGTAAGAAGGCTCAAGTTGCCAGTCCAGGCTGGGAAAGCTTCAAAGCTAACCCCACGTGAATGGGCACAAGGGAGGCCGAGGAGTGGGGAGGAGCTGGAGGATTTCCCAGAGGTCAGCTCGTTCCCCACCCTGGCTCGAGCCCATCGCCCATGGCCGCCCCCACCCCTGGGATCCCAGACGGCGGGAAGAACTTGATCACAGAACGCTGACCAAAAAGACATTCGTTTTATTCCTCAGCATCACGTTAGTCTTGGTTTTTAACAGCCGCGCGATCGGCGCAGGCCGGGAGCCAGGCCCAGCAGGAGCCCCTGCCTGCCACCTGGTCAGGTCTGGGAAGATGGGGAGAATGAACAGCAAAGGGGTACCGTCATCCTTTGTTATGGGGGAGAGGGAGGGCCACCCCGAGATGCTCTGCAGATTTAGGGGGCCTCAGGCTGGCCAAAACTCCCTAAGAGTCATGTCCCCCTTCTCCATTTAGAATGAATGGTAGCACCAGAGGATGGTGGGAAAGGAGAACTCGGCCCTGGGGGTCCTGGAATGAGAGCCAGAAAATTGGGGAGGAGGGTGGGCTGCAGACTGGAACAGGACTGGCCCCCAGAGCGCTCTGGTAGGCCCAGTTCAAGGACAACCAAATAAAAACTACATATACGTGTGACCTCATGAATTTACTCTTTTGGGGTCCAACCAGTCAACAAGCACTCATTAGGCACTTACTGTATACCCACTTCCCCTCTGCCTGATTATCCAGGCTTTGCCCTGGCTCCTCTCCCTGGGGTCCTGCAGCCCACTTAACAATTCTCCCTGTGAAGGGAACCAGTTCTGTCCTTCCCCATAAGCTCCCTGGTGACCAAGAGAAGGGCTGGGGATCACGGCCAGCACATTGTTTTGCCCCAGAGGAAGCTGGGAGGGAGGGGGCAGCACTGCCAGCATGGCTGCCGTGTACAGGCAGGGGAGCCAGCCCCGGGGCAGCCCGTGTCCGACCGGAGGCAGTATCCTGGCATAAGGCACCGCTCAGAAGGGATGGCACACGGGGCTCCATCAGCCTCAGAAAAGGGCATTAATCCTGCGGCCACAAACCTCTGGTCTCCGCAGCCTCCTCCCACCACCGGGTCTGGCTGTGAAAGCGGGGAGGAAAGGCCTGCGCCCCCCTCCCTGTGTAGGTAACATGGAGAGCTAGAACTCCCGGGGGGGGGGGGGGGAGAAGGGGATGCGGGCAGCGGGAGGGTTTCCAGCCCTAACTTTGGGCCGACTGGCCCCGGCCTTCCCGCTGAGGCCCCGGCGGCCTGGGACCCAACCCTCCCTGCAGGTCCGGGCCTTCTGTCCCCAGAGCAGCATGGGGGGCCCAGCGGCCAGGGGGGCGAGCAGAGACTTCTGGGTCTGAAGGGAGCGTTCCCCGTTGGGCCCGGACATCTCCACCTCCCCAGGCGCCCGCTGCCACTCTCTGGGCCAGGAGGAGGAAAGGGGGGAGGAGGGGCCGGGAAAGCAACGGCCAGACCCATTACTGCAGGGCCTGGTCGAGTTCATGTGCGGCGAGAAGCAGTTTAACGAGGAGCGGGTGCGCAACGGGGTCAAGCGGCTGAGCAAGAGCCGCCAGGGCAGCACCCAGGGCCGCCTGGACGACTTCTTCAAGGTCACCGGCTGCCTCACGTCGGCCAAGCGCAAGGAGCCCGAGCCCAAGGGGGCCGCCAAGAAGAAGGCGAAGTCGGCCGGGCCCGGCAAGGCCAGGAGGGGGAAATAAAGCTGCCCTTCCCCCTCCGTGGGCGGCGCCCGAACATGCCTTTGGGGTCTTCTTGGTGGGGCTGGGGGCGCGCGCCGGCTCTCAAAGAACCTGGTGAGGATTCGGGAGGATCCCCGCCCCGGAAGCCTGGGACTAGGCCGAAGCCGCCGCGTTTGTCCCGTCCTTCCGGCCCCAGAATCCCAGACCTGATCCTCCGGACGAGATCCTTATTTTCATGGTTTGAGCTTAGGAAAAGTGAATAAAATTGTTAGACACTCCACGGGAAGTCTGGGCCATTCCTGCAGCAGGGGCTGGGATGGGGCCTCCGAGGGGTGCCGGGAGTGGCCACAAGGTGGCGTCCTCCCTCCTGAAATAGCCCCAGCGGCCCGGCCTCCCTGGTCCATCTGGGCTGCCCACGGGGACCGCAAGGGCGCTCACGGGTCTGGTTATTTTCCAGCCTCACTTTGACCCAGAATTTAGAAACCCTTGTCCGTGTTTTTTATCCTTAACCCAAGATGGAGCAGAGGTGCTGATTCCCATCCTTGCTCCGAGGGGGGACGAAATCTCGCCCTCTCCCCTCTAAATAAAGCCCGGGTTTGTCCTGGGAGAAAGCTGACCAGCCATGCCAGCCCTCGGCCCCCGGGCGTTGCAGCCGGTTGGGGGAGGGGGTCTCGGCCGTGGAGCTGAGGCAGCTTGCTGTTCCCCCACAGTGAGGCCCGGGGAGGGGCAGCGATTACGGGCCATCGCGCTGGTGGGGGTGCTTGGGAGACCTCAGGAAGTGGCACGGCCTGTGGAGGCTGGCAGAGGGGTCCACTGGGAAGGATTAGCCTGGGCCTCTTGTGGGAGAGGTTTGGCAGAGGCTTCAAGCTGGGGGAAGCCCCCGAGGCGAGCCAGAGGTCACAGGGCAGCCACTTTGGTAGTGCCCAGTCAGGTGGGGACCTTGTTCTCTTCCCAAGCCTTCCTTGGGGGAGTCCTTGGGCCCAGTGGGGGAGTCAGTGCTGCAACGAGTGAACAAAAGAGTGGTTCTGGTTCTGACCGAGGCGAGTGGACCTCTGGGCAGAGAGAGGGGGGGCCCAGGAGCCTTGTGCATTCCCAGCAGCATTAGGCTTAGGCAGGGTAAGAAGGCTCAAGTTGCCAGTCCAGGCTGGGAAAGCTTCAAAGCTAACCCCACATGAATGAGCGCAAGGGAGGCCGAGGAGTGGGGAGGAGCTGGAGGATTTCCCAGAGGTCAGCTCGTTCCCCACCCTGGCTCGAGCCCATCGCCCATGGCCGCCCCCACCCCTGGGATCCCAGACGGCGGGAAGAACTTGATCACAGAACGCTGACCAAAAAGACATTCGTTTTATTCCTCAGCATCACGTTAGTCTTGGTTTTTAACAGCCGCGCGATTGGCGCAGGCCGGGAGCCCGGCCCAGCAGGAGCCCCTGCCTGCCACCTGGTCAGGTCTGGGAAGATGGGGAGAATGAACAGCAAAGGGGTACCGTCATCCTTTGTTATGGGGGAGAGGGAGGGCCACCCCAAGATGCTCTGCAGATTTAGGGGGCCTCAGGCTGGCCAAAACTCCCTAAGAGTCGTGTCCCCCTTCTCCATTTAGAATGAATGGTAGCACCAGAGGATGGTGGGAAAGGAGAACTCGGCCCTGGGGGTCCTGGAATGAGAGCCAGAAAATTGGGGAGGAGGGTGGGCTGCAGACTGGAACAGGACTGGCCCCCAGAGCTCTCTGGTAGGCCCAGTTCAAGGACAACCAAATGAAAACTACATATACGTGTGACCTCATGAATTTACTCTTTTGGGGTCCAATCAGTCAACAAGCACTCATTAGGCACTTACTCTATACCCACTTCCCCTCTGCCTGATTATCCAGGCTTTGCCCTGGCTCCTCTCCCTGGGGTCCTGCAGCCCACTTAACAATTCTCCCTGTGAAGGGAACCAGTTCTGTCCTTCCCCATAAGCTCCCTGGTGACCAAGAGAAGGGCTGGGGATCACGGCCAGCACATTGTTTTGCCCCAGAGGAAGCTGGGGGGGAGGGGGCAGCACTGCCCGCATGGCTGCCGTGTACAGGCAGGGGAGCCAGCCCCCGGGGCAGCCCGTGTCCGACCAGAGGCAGTATCCTGGCATAAGGCACCGCTCGGAAGGGATGGCACACAGGGCTCCATCAGCCTCAGAAAAGGGCATTAATCCTGCGGCCACAAACCTCTGGTCTCCGCAGCCTCCTCCCACCACCGGGTCTGGCTGTGAAAGCGGGGAGGAAAGGCCTGCGCCCCCCTCCCTGTGTAGGTAACATGGAGAGCTAGAACTCCCGGGGGGGGGGGGGGGGGGGAGAAGGGGATGCGGGCAGCGGGAGGGTTTCCAGCCCTAACTTTGGGCCGACTGGCCCCGGCCTTCCCGCTGAGGCCCCGGCGGCCTGGGACCCAACCCTCCCTGCAGGTCCGGGCCTTCTGTCCCCAGAGCAGCATGGGGGGCCCAGCGGCCAGGGGGGCGAGCAGAGACTTCTGGGTCTGAAGGGAGCGTTCCCCGTTGGGCCCGGACATCTCCACCTCCCCAGGTGCCCGCTGCCACTCTCTGGGCCAGGAGGAGGAAAGGGGGGAGGAGGGGCCGGGAAAGCAACGGCCAGACCCATTACTGCAGGGCCGGCCCGGCCTCCCCATCTGATTTGGGCCGAGCCAGGGGCGGAGCCCCGAGTGGTAACTAGTGTGGCCAAATCACTTTGTGAGTCCCAGAAGCTCCTGTTTCTCGGTCCTCGGCTCTCTCCCTGCCAAGCCGGGAAGAAGGGGCGGCGAGGGCTGCCCCCGGTGGCTTCTCCCCGCTGCCGGCCCCCAGTCCGTGACGTCGCAGAGCGAGGCCGGGGGCTCAGCCCTTCCCTCCCCCATCTCCCCAGCTCCCATGGAAACCAAAACTGAAGTGGCGTGGTCCCTCCTTCCCTGCTTCTGCACCAAGGTCTCTCCCCGTCCGGGCCGCGGCTCTATTTCTGGAGATAGGCGTCCAGCCAGAGCTGCCCGGACTCCTTCAGTGAGCTGTGGGGACAGAGGAAGCGTGAACCCCCGAGGCCCCGGAAAGGGGGTCACACTGGGGGCCGGCCCTGAGGGAGAGGGGAGCCCCCAAGCAGGGGCCGGGGCGCGGACCACAAGCCTCCCCACCCTGAACGTCCTCCCTCCCAACCCCGCCCAGTGTCCGGCTCGTGCTTAGGGGTGCACAGCGTGAGCTCCCCTCGGGGGTCTGGCACCGTAGCCAGCCTTCCTACTGCCCCCGCCAAAGCCCCCGGACTCACTGCACGATGTCGGCGAAGGCGGAGAGCAGAGGCTTGGACTGGTATTCGATGCCGTGTTTGGCACACAGGGACCTCACCAGGGGGGCCACTTTGCGGTAGTTGTGCCGAGGCATAGTGGGGAAAAGACTGGAGGAGGCAAGGGGGGCTTCAGGCTCCGAGGCTTCTTTGCCCACCCCACCCCCCAGCCATGGCCCCCCGGGACCCAGACTCACTGGTGCTCAATCTGGAAGTTGAGGTGGCCGCTGAACCAGTCATTGAAGAAAGACTCGTGCACATTACACGTGGCCTGCAGCTGGGGGAGAAGGCGCGGGGCTCGAGGCGGCCCCCGACCACCCGGCCCCCCGCCGAGCAGCGCCCCTCGCCCAGCCCCCGCCCGCCGCCCCCTTACCTGAGTGGACACCCAGTCCACGTTGCGGTCGTGGTCTATGTGCATGGGGATGTGGTTCATCTGCGTCACCCACACAAACCAGTTGCTCTCCAGGAACCTACGCCAGTGAGGGCGGGAGAATGAGCCGAGCTCCCCCGGCCCCCCGGGCCCTCCCTGCCCTCCCCGCCCGCCCCAGCTGCTACCTGACAATGAAGAAGAGCCCCAGGAAGCCTTTCAGGCCCAGCAGGGGGATGTAGGTGAAGGAGATCCGCAGGTAGAAGGTGAGCATCCAGGCCAAGTCCTGAGCGGGAGGGAGGGAGGCGGCCGGAGGCCGGATCAGCCAGAAACCTGTGCCCACCCCCCCCTCGCCCCCCGCGGCGCTGTCCCCGACTCTGACTGCCTCCGTCTCTGTCTCTGTTTCTATCTGTCTCTCCATCTCTGCGACTCTGTCTCTGTCTCTTGCCTGTTCCTCTGTTTCTCTCAGTCTTCGTGTCTCTTTATTTCTCTCCTCTCTCTCTCTCTCTCTGTCTCTATCTCTGTCTCTGTCTGTCTGTCTCTCTGTGTCTATCTCTGTCTCTCTCCATCTCTCTGTCTTTCTGTCTCTGTCTCTGTCTCTGTCTCTCTCTCTCTCTGTGCCACGCGGAGGCATCTCCAAGGCCTCCCACTTGTGCCCGCCTGCCCCGAGTGCTTCCTGTCCAGGGGCGCCCGGCCGGGACAATCCCACCATCTGTGTCCGGGTTTCACAGGACGAGGCTCGGGGGCTCCTGCTCCCCCCTCCCCAGCCCCAGGACACTCACCACCCACTTCTTGCGCTGGACCACGAAGAAGAAGATGTACCACTGGAAGTAGACGGGCAGCAAGGCCGGGGGCCCAACTGCAAAGACACAAGCGTGAGCGGCCGGGCTGCCCCCGGGCCCTGGAGCTGGAGAAGCCGGGGAGGAGGCGGGCGGGGGCCCTGCTGTCCTGAGGACCCTCCTGTCCCAGGCCCTCCTGGGGGGGATGTCGGGGAGCAGCCAGGGCACCCAGCTCCCAAGGGGGGAGAGCTCCCCACCGGGAGGGCCGGACTCTGTCCCCTCACAAAGCAAACTAGCTCCCGCTAAGGCTCCTCCGCCCTCTTGTGGCTCTTAAAGGGGCACCGAGGGTGGGCAGGACCAGAACTGCAGGACTGAGGGGGGCGAAGGGGCCCCTTTTCTGGGCCCGGCCCCTCGGGGCTGCTTGTGGCCCAGCCTTCGCCCAGAGGGAGGCCCCACTCCAGAAGCTGACCCGGACCCTCAGCGCTCGCGGGCGCTGACCCAGGGAGGAGAAGAGGAGGAGGCGCCCCCCCCCCGCCACGGGCCCCTCCTGCCTCAGGGCCAGCAGGACGGGCCCCGGACACTCACTCAGGAAGAAGTACTTGTGCTGGTGGTTGTACGGCATGTATTTCTTCTTTTGCTTCCCGAGCTGGAAAGAGGAGGGGGTGGGGTCAAGAGGGGCAGGGGGGGGAGCCCCCCGCCCTGGGCCTGGGGCCCAGCTCCCGGTGCCCTTCCTTTCTCCGACCAAGGCTTGGGGGGGCCAGGGTCGCTGGGAGGTCACCCCGGGACCCCTCCCCACGTGGGAGCCGGCAGATTCGCGCTGCAGCAGCGTGCCCCCTCGGCCCCGGGCGCCCGGCCTTTGTGCCAGCCCTGCCGGCTCTTGGGACGGGGGCCACTGAGCCCCCTTGTGTTCTCCGAGTGTGAGGTGCTCATGGGGGGGCCTCCCCAGGAGGGCAGAGGCCGGCCTCTCTCCACAGGGCCTTGGGCTCCTCACGGGGCGGGGGGCCCAGGGCCGGCCCCCCCATCCTGCCCCCTCCTGCCCCCTCCAGCTGGATGGCTCGGGCTGCCTGTTCTCCCACCGCTCCAGCCTCTGGAGCCTTCCCAGGCTGCCGGGCCCATCCTGAGAGGGCCCCGAGGGGGTCTGGCCTGAGGAGCTGGGAAGGAACCCAGCGCATGTGACCCTCCCCGAGCCTCAGTGTCCCCATCTGCAGAATGGCCACAGGCAGGGCCCTCGCTCACCTCCACTGACAAGACCTTCCCCAAGGCAAAGAAGAAGGGGTGCATGTTGATGTCTGGGTCCTTGCGGAAGCAGTTGGGTTTGGCGTGATGCTGGAAGTGCAGGTGGTTCCACCAGCTGGCAGGGGCGCCCTGGGCACGAGAGGCGCAGGCTGAGGCTGTGGAGGGGGGGTGCCCGGGCCCTGACCCCCTCGGCCCCTGACCCCCACCTCCCTCGGCCCCTTGGCCCAGGCCCCCAGGTCCCCGCCCAGCGCAGAAGCCCCCAAACCTTCAGGTGGCCGATCACAAAATGGTGCAGCAGGTGGTTCCACGTGGATGTGCGGCAGACGGAGAGGTGTCCGAAGTCATGCTGGAGCCACCCGGCCTGGGCCTAGGAGAGGGCAGAGCGGGGGTGGGCCCCCAGCCGGTGCCCCCCGAGGGCTCCCCCGGCCCCGCCTCCGCCCCGGCCGGGAGCACCAGCAGGAAGCCTTGGGCCCGTCCGGGCTCTTCCCGGCAGTGCCGGCCCTTGGAGCCCCCGCGCTCACTGGGCCCTCACCTACGACTGGATGCCCCGAAAGCTCTCGGCTCAGGAGCCCCCCCAAACCTCCCCCCTTGTGATCTCCGTGACTCTCCACCCCCGTAGGCGCATCCCCGGCCCGGCTGTCCATCCTCCCCCGGTCACCCCGCCCCTCTCAGCCCCGCTCGGGCGCAGCAGACCCAGGCCTCCCCCCGGCACCTCCCACCCCCTTAGAGTCGGGCCGGCAGCCCCCCTCCCCCCGGCTGCCGGCTCCGTCCCTCCCTGGGCCGCCATCCCGGGCTGGCTCACGCAGCCTTCTCTCCATCAGAGCGGAGGCTCGGGGGCCGCCGACCGAGCGCAGCCGGGGCTGTCGGGACTGAGGGACGGGCCTCGGCTCCCTCGTGGAACCTGGAGCCCGGGCACCAGCACCCGGAGGGGGCCGGAGGGGGCCGCCCGCAGGCAGGGGCCTTTCCTTTCCGGGAGGCGGCTTCTACTCTGGAGCGGCCCCGATTCCCGTGGGAACAGGCCCGGGCTTGGCAGGAGGCTCACAGGGGCGTGGGGGGGGGGGGGTCCCGGGGAGCCGCGGGCCGACAAAGAGTGGGGCACCGAGGGGGGCGCTGCCAAGGCGGGGGGCCGGTGGGAAACAAGGCTCTGCCAGGCAGCCGGACAATGGATGCAGAGGGACAGCGCGCCGCTCTAAGTGCCCGCCCGCCTCCCTCTGACCCGGCCTGGCCAGGCTGGCGCCAACCGTTTCCAGCCCCAGCAGGGGCCCTGAACCACGGGGACCCAGGGGTTGCTTTACCAACCAGGTGTGGCTCCGGACTGCTGGGGCTGGGGGGCGTGGCCCTCAGTCTGTCTGGCATGTTCTAGGCCTGGGGAGGGGCTCCCCTCCCAAACACTCATCTGCTTCAGCTCCGACGTCCCCGCTCTCAGCCCCCCCGGCTCCGACGTCCCCTGCTCTCAGCCCCCCCGGCTCCGACGTCCCCTGCTCTCAGCCCCCCCGGCTCCGACGTCCCCTGCTCTCAGCCCCCCCGGCTCCGACGTCCCCTGCTCTCAGTCCCCCCCTCCCAGCTCTGACATCCCCCGTTCTAAAGTTCTCTCCAGCCCTACTCGGGAGTGCTCCGGTTCCAGGCTCTCTCCCGGCCTTGAGTTGGGAGCCCTTGCCTTTCCCCGGTTCCCCCCGCCCCAGGGCCGCCGGCCCGTTACCTGCACGGTGCTGAGCAGCACGGCGCTGACCAGGAAGGGGAGCAGCGAGGTCCCGAAGAGCCAGAGCGTGAGCCACGCGGCCACGTCCAGGAGCAGGATGTGCAGCAGGTAGAGCGCGAAGAAGGTGGGGCTGGCCTTCATGAGTCCCATGCGCTCCACGGCGGCCCTCAGCTCTCGGAACTCGTCCGTCAGCTGCTTCTGCGGGGCGGGAGGCGGGCGGCGCCTGAGCAGCCGGGGGCGGCCTGCCAGGGCTCGGGGCAGCTTCGGGGCCGGGCTCCCTGACACCCGGGCACCGAGTGCCCCCAGCGTGGCTGCTGGGGAGAGGCGGGGGCCCGGGCAGAAGCTGGTGGGAAAGGAGCAGGACTGGAGGGCTCTTCAGGGGCCAGCCCGGGACTGGGCACGGGAAGGGGAGAGGGGAGCGGAGGCAGGAGGAGGACCTCCGTGTAGAGGCTCCCCAGCCCTTCCAGCACAGACAAGGGAGGCTCTAGCTGACCTCAGGGGGACTTTCTGGGATTTCTGCTTCTGAGCTGCTGGGGGTGCAGGGGAATCTCGGAGCAGCCCCCCACACACACACCTCTCCCCCAGCCTTCCAAACAACTCACGTTCTTGTTGGGCTCGAAGCTGGGCTGGTCCGGGGCCAGCTCCCCGATCAGCAGCGAGTTCATGTACTTCCGAACCAAGGCTTTGTCGATGTGGAACGCTGTGAAGGGATCCTGGGAGGCCAAGAGAACGGGGACTGAGGAAGCTCGAGCCGGAGGGATCAGCGACCCCCTTCCTCCAGCCCTCTGACTCTGCCCCCCAAGGACCTCTGGGCTCCCTCCACAGAGCCCCTGCCTGGTAGTGACGGGCTCGAGCCCCTCCATAGGTACAGGCTGGTCCCCCTAGATATGAGCCCCCAAAGATACACCAGGCCCCACAGATATATGTTGCCCCCCCAAAGATACACCAGGCCCCAGATATATGTTGGCCCCCACAAATACAGGCCCCCCAAAGATACACCAAGCCTTGGCCCATAGACCCCCAAAGATACAAGCTGACCCCCACTGATAGACCCCCAAAGATACCCACACCCCACAGATGTGCACCCCCCATTCAGCTGAGGACACCAAGGCCTAGAAGAGAAAGAGGACAAGGCCAGGAAGGGTCAGTGGCTGCACTCTTGGTCCTGAGGCTTCAGATTGAGCGGCTCTGGCCTGTCTCTCCCAGAACCCCGCTTGGTATTCTAGGCTGGAAGCTCTGACCACCAAACCCTTCTTCAGAAGACGTGCCCCGCCCAGTGCTGATGGAGAAAGGAGGGGGTGTCCTCCAGCTTCTCTAAAATGTTAAAATCTAAGGAACTTTAGGTTCAAACCCAAACAGAAAGCCTCTGTTTGGAAGCTCCGGGCACCTCGGGAACGAAGATACTCAGAAGTGACAAGGAGCCGACAGGAAGGACAGACCAGCCTGGGGCTGGCAGGGCCAAGGAGCCAGTGGAGATGCCGCTGACATTGACAGTCTCGGATTGACCAGGGACTTGCCCTCATTCATTCAGAAGGATCTGAGCCCTCAGCTCTGCCTTGTGCCCAACACCTTTCTGCTCCCCAAATCATCAATGGCTCCTCCCCAACCTTCTGCAAAGACTGAATGGCAGGTCCAGCCTCTCGGGCCCAGCTTCCTCAAAAAGCATCGAATTAACTAGCCCGCTGTTTATTTACCTCCTGCTGGGTGAGGTGCCAGGGCTGCAAAGACCACCTCTGCCCTCAGAAAATTTCCATTCCCCAGGGGACTCACTAGCTAAACAGCTGGATAAACTTGGGAGGAGAGAGCGCCGACAAGACTGTGTGTGTGTGTGCGCACCTCAGTTTATGAAATGTAACTTACAATAGGAAAATAGGACAGGAAAGGGATAAAAAGGGTGGAGGAGATGATAAAAGTGAGGGTAGATTAAGGTTGGAAACAATATAGGCTTGAGGAGAGGCAGGATTTTGAAAGAGGAGGAAGAAAAGGAAGAAAAAGGAGGAGGAGGAGATGGGATGGAGGGAAATGCACAGTATTACATAATTGTAAATGTAAATGGGACAAGTTCACTCATAAAATGGAAGGAGACAGTAGAATGGCTTAGAAACCAAAATCCAACAATATATCGGACATGCAAATCTTTTAAACATATTTCCCTATTTGTCCTGTTGTACAAGAAAAATCCCATTAAAAGGGGAAAAAACCATGAGAAAGAAAACAAAAAGTGAAAATACTATGTTTGGATCCATATTCAGTCTCCTTAGTTTTCTCCCTGGATATGGATGGCATTTTCCATCCTGAGTCTTTTGGAATTGTGTGGAATTCCACACAGCAATATATTGTTTAAGAAATACACTTTAAACAGAAACACATGGGCAGACTTAAAGGGTCAGAGCATAATCTGATATATTTCTGCTAAAGTTAAAAAAGGCAGTAGTAGAAATCAAAAATAACAGAGACCTAATTTAAAGAGATAATCAGGGAAATCACATTTTGTTAAAAGGTTTTGGACAATGAATTAATAATTTTGATAGCAAGTTTCTCATAAAGGCCTCGTTTCTGAAATATATAATTGAGTCCATTTAAAAAAAAAAAAAGTATTTTCTCCTTCCTAGTTGATAAATGGTCAGCTAGTTTTCAGAACAAAGGTATCTATAGACATATGAAAAAATGCCCTAAATTACTATTGATTAAAGAAAGGCAAATTATATTTGAGGTTATCACTTCACATCTATTAGAAATGACAAATGAGGAAAAATGGGTTTACTAATGAACTCCTAATGAATTCTGGAGAACAATTTAGAACTAAGCTCAAAGGGCTATAAAACTGTATACTTTACATCCAGCAATGCAATAGTTAGATCTGTATCCCCGAGAGATCAAAGAAAAAGGAAATGGCAGCTTTTATTGTGGCAGCAAAGAATTGGAAATTGAGGGGATGCCGATCAGTTGAGGAATGGCTGAAGAAGTTGTGATATATAATTGTGATGGAGTATTTTATTATTAGAAACAATGAGGGAGCTGGTTTGGGGGAGGGGAGACACATGACAGCACCTGTAAGAACTCACACAAAGTGAGGTGAGGAGAACCAGGAGATCCAATGCACACGGTAACAGCAATACTGATCAACTGGGAAAGTCTTGCTTATAATGATCAATGCAATGCTCCAAGACAATTTCACATAACTCATGAGGGGCAGCTTGGGTGATGTGGACAGAGCAACTTCCCATGTTCAAATCTAGCCTCAGACAGTACCTGGCTGTGTGACAACCTGCAAGTCTCACAACTACCTCAGTTTCCTCATCTGTAAAATGAGCAGGAGAAGGAAATGGCAAACCTCTTCTGTATCTGTGGGTGGGACACACCTAAACAACATGAAAAATTGGTATCCATCTCGAGAGAAAGAACTGATGAACTCCGGATGATTTTTTCTTTTTTTGGTGGGGGGGAGGGAATAGAGCCAATATAGAAATGTTTTCATGATTCCACATCCGTAAATGTTATCCTGTTATTTGGCTTCTTGGGGGGTGAGGGAGAGGGTGGGAGGGATTTGGACGTCAAAAGTTAAAGAGAACGTTAAAAATGATGATGGAAATATGTTTAACATGATTGCACGTCTTGGGGGGAAGGGAAGGAGAAAATTTGGAACTCACAATCTTACAAAAGTGAATGCTGAAATTATGATGTGTCATTGGGGGGGAGACTATTAAAAATATGAATACATGTTTTTAAAAAAAAAAAAAGACAATGCTGTGACTGGGGTCGTTTAGACACGGCTGGCTGGATGAGGTGGGGATGAAGGGTGAAGGGAATAAAGGGGGGTCACCTGGCCCCCCAACCCCTCCAGTACGTGCACCTGCAGGTGCTTAGGAGGGTGGGAGATCCGCTTAGGATCTAGGCAGGGGAAACTTGGAAGTCAAGGAGCTCCCCATCTCGGAAGGGATCCAATCCTAGAGAACTCGTGAATTCAAGTCACTACCCTTCTCTAGGACTCAGTTTCTCCATCTGTAAAAGGGGTTTCACTTAGTGCCTCCCCCAGCGGGGCATACCCCACCCCACCCCCAGCCCGCAGTTCCCAAAAGGTCAATTTCAGGGACTGCTCCTTGAACTGTTTTCACTCCCGGCGTCTGCCGAGGGAAACTCGCCACTGTCTCCCCCTCCTCCCGGGGTCGGGAACCTCTTCTACGTTCCTATTGGTCGGGTAATGGTAGAGGCGGGACCAAGGCGCGGTGGCACCACCCGTTAAGACCAATCATCTCCCCTGCATCGGAACAAAGTCACATAACGGAAAGGCCGAAGCCCGGCCGCTGTGCCCCGCCCTTCCCGGCCCTCAGGCTGCGCTGCGCATGCTCCGTCTCCACGGGCGACCGCCAGGCCCTACACCGGGTCGCACGTGCCACAGGGGCGGGGGATCGGGGAGGCGGAGGCAGGACTTCTTCCTTTTTTCTGGGGCTCTAGTTGGTCAGCCAGAACCATGGCCGAAGAGGCGGGTCAGAGACGGGGAACTGAGACCCGCGACTTCCCCAACCTGGGTGAAGCTAGGGGGGAGAGGGGCGCTGTGCCCCGGAGGTCCCGGGCACACGCCGGGGCTTAATCAGCTCTGCGGGCCCAGCCGGAGCTCTTAGGCCAGGGGTCAGTGGGGGCCGGGGGATGCAGGGCGCCTTCCCCATAGGTTCCGCCGAGGTGCGAGCCCTCGGAATTGTGACAGGCCGGGCCCCAGCGCCTCGGCCCCTCAGCTCCGCGCTCCTTTGTCTGCCCGCAGACTTGCCCGATGCAGCTCCCGGAGCTGGAAAACCCTCCCTCCGGGAGTCCTCGAGCTCCCAGCTGAAGCCCAACGAGTACAGAAGCCTTCCCTCCGAGGGCATCTCCGACCGGTCCCGTCAGTGCCCTGTTTGCAGTGCTCTTTCCCCTTTGGAAAGGGGTCTCCCCGCTGGACTGTAAACTCTAGAGATCGGGGCCGGCTATCGCCTATGCTCGCATCCCCCGGTTAGGCTCAACGAGCCGACAGCCGGACCGTTGTCCCGGCCTCCAGCATTCCCTCCTCTAGGAGGGATCCGAGGGGTCCTGACCTTTCCTTGGAAACTTCCTCCCCACTCGGACGGCACTGTTTCGAATTGTGCCACTCGGACCCAAGTCACGCAGCCAATTCCCCTCCCTTTTTTCTGGGTGTCCACTCTGACCATCCCCCCATCTCTGCAAGCTTTGGCTACCGACCCCTGCAATTAGGTTTGTAAATTGGAAGCGTCCCGGCTCCCTCCTGCTCCCCCCACTCCCCTCCCCTTCCCCCATTGCCCTAGCATTCCATTTCCTGCCTCTGACCCTCCCACTCTAGGCTCGAACAGCGGCCACATCCCCTCCAAGAACGTCTTCGTTCCCCACGCCCCTTCTGGCCCTCCTTCCCCGGTTTTTTTAGCTGCTCTCCCCGCTCCATCTAGGGTCCCAAACTTCCTGTATCCGGCGGCGGGCACTGTAGCATCAGAGCCCGGGAAGGGCAGAGGCAGCGGCAGCCCCTGCTCCACCGCTGCATCCCGGGGGTCCCCTGACCCAGCCCCCGCTCCCCACGTTGTATCTCGGGGGTCCTCTGGCCCCGAGCCCTCGCTTCCGCGCTGCATCCTGGGGGTCCCCTGACCCAGCCCCCGCTCCCCACGTTGTATCTCGGGGGTCCTCTGGTCTCGAGCCCCCGCTCCCCCCGTTGCATCCGGGGGTCCTCTGGCCCCGAGCCCTCGCTTCCGCGCTGCATCCCGGGGGTCCCCTGACCCAGCCCCTGCTCCCCACGTTGTATCTCGGGGGTCCTCTGGTTCCGAGCCCCCGCTCCCCACGTTGCATCCGGGGGTCCTCTGGCCCCGAGCCCTCGCTTCCGCGCTGCATCCCGGGGGTCCCCTGACCCAGCCCCCGCTCCCCACGTTGTATCTCGGGGGTCCTCTGGCCCCGAGCCCCCGCTTCCCGCGCTGCATCCCGGGGGTCCTCTGGCCCGGGCCCCGCTCCCCACGTTGTATCTCGGGGGTCCTCTGGTCTCGAGCCCCCGCTACCGCGCTGCATCCCGGGGCCCGGAGCTCACCGTGGCATCCTGGCCAGCGTAGTGGCCTATGACCCGCGAGCCCCCCGGGTGCCTCCGGCTAAACTCGCTGATGTCATAGACCTTACGGTCTATCACGAGCCAGCGCTCCTCGCGCCCGGAGCGCTGCGACACTTCGTCCCACGTGAAAAGTCGGGGCGAGGCCCCCTCGGGCGCCGAGTGCGGGGCCATGGTCAAGGCGGGGGGCCAAGGAGCAAGCGGCGGCGGCGGCGCGCGCTGGCGCGGTGCGGGCGGGGAGCGCGCGGAAGCCGTTTTCAGCACCAGCGGCGGCGGACGGCGGCGAAGCTCCAGACCCGCTCTCCCATTGGCTGAGCCGCGTGGCGCGGGCAGGAGGAGGGAGCCCCCCGCCCCTCGCGGGCCCGCCCCGCCGCCCCCGCCCCCCCGGGGTCTGCGCCGCTGCCCAGCTGGGCCAGCACCAGATTGTCGGGGAGAAAGTCGGGACGGCGTCGCAGGCCCGGCCTACGGCCCGGGAAACTGAGGCCCGGCACTCCGATGGGTGCGCTTCGAGGGCAGCGCCCGAATCCTGCTCGTCCCGGCAAAGAGGCTGTCTGGCCCGTAGTAGGGCGGCCTGCCTGTGAGTGGGTGGCTTGAGAAGCCTAGCTAGGTCCCGGGGATACGATCAAAGCCATACCGCTCCTGCACTCCAAAACCTTTGCTCTTAATTGCTTCTGGATAATAAGCAGTCAGTGAGCCAAGTTATTGGGGAGCGCCTACTGTGTGCCAGAGCTTTTGCTAAGAGCTGGGAAGCGGCCTAATGGGAGAGTGGACTCAGATAATGACATCCACGCGCTGCTCCGTACGTGACCCAGACGCCACGGCCGGGGGTCACCTCGGAAGGAAGGCCGGGGGGGGGGGGGCTGGGAGGGGACCCCCCCCCACGAACGTCCTTCTGGAGGCAGGGATGGGAGCCGGGAGACCGAGAGGGGGAGGCCGGGCTGGATGGCCTCGGCCAGGGCGAGAAACGGGACAGGAAGAGAAGGGGGCGTCTGCGGGACCAGACCCCAACCCTAACCTTAAATGCCCTGTTGGGCAGCGAGAGCGGAAGGCTGAGCCCAGCCTCGCGCGCACAGTGCAGAGGAGCATGGGCCCGCTACAGAGGGGTCAGTGCCTGAGGGCAGCACACGCCGGGTGGGGGGGGGGGGGGAGGGGGCCGCGCAGGAAGGCTTCGGGGTGGAGCTGAGACTTTAGGGCGGGGCCCCCAAGCTGAGCCCCGGCACTTGCTGCTTAAAACACTTCGGTAAATAACAGTTGTTGCCCTTTGGATTTCTGTGTGTCCTCTCTTAGGCACTCTTCAAAGGTTGTGCTGAGGGGTCCGGACGGAGGAAGGGAGGGAAGGAAGGAAACAAGGAAACAAGGGAGGGAAGAAGGGAAGGAAGCAAACAAACAAGGGAGGGGATAAGGAAGGGAGGAACGAAGGGAGGGAGGGAGGAAGGAAGGAAGAAAAAAGGAAAGGAGAAAGAAGGAAGGAGGAAGAAAAGAAGGGAGGAAGAGAGGAAGGAAGAAAGGTAGGTTAAGGTCCTCTAATTTAGGGGCAGCTAAATGTTGCACTACAATGCATACTGGTCCCGCAGTCAGGAGGACTTGAGTTCAAATGTGACTTCAGACACTTAACACTTACTAGCTGTGTGACTCTGGGAAAGTCATTTAACCCCAATTGCCTCACCAAAATAAATAAATAAATGAAATCTCCTAATTTAGAGGATGAGAAAACCTGGCTTTGAATTCTCGACCCCCTATTGTGCAGTTCAACTTTTGGGGGGGGAGGGGAGTTAACTTCTGCGCCTCAGGTTCCTTATCCTTATTGGACTAGGTTCACCCTAAATTTTCTTCCAGGAGTAGCAAAAGTAACTAGAAAGAGAAGTTGAAGTGAGGGGAGAAAAAAAAAAATGTGGTTCCTTTCCCCTCGATCTCTCTTGAGCAAATTTTTTAACTCCCCAAAAGCCACAGAGAAAAATTCAAAAATTTTGGACCTTAAATGTTCTTTTCCAAACAGAGGAATCCTTTGATGCTGGGTAACCTTCCCAGTATTTCCCACAACTCTGCTAAAAAAAAAAAAAAAACAAAAAACAAAAGCAAGTCTTGAAAGGCTTGGCAGGTGTTAGTATTTCTGCCTATTTCAAAACCTAGATCTCAGAGTGAGTGGGCCCTGGCAGGGTCCTGGGTTCTGCTTGCCACAGTCCTTAATGCCGTCTCCTAAAGTTGAACAGCAGCAAGATGCACCCCGGTGTATGTGGCCGTGGTCCACGATGAGCTGATTCAGGCCAATTCCCAGAGAGTTGTGATGGAGAGAGCCAGCTGCCTCCAGAGGGAGAACTGCGTGGACTGCAACAGAATATTTTCACCTTTTTTGGTGTTTGGTTACTTTTTTTTTTCTTTCTCCTTTTTTTTTTCCTTTTTGATCTGACTTTTCTTGTGCCCCATGATAAATGTGGAAATATGTTTAGAAGAATCGCCCATGTTTAACCTATAATGGATTACTTACTATATACAGAGGGGAGAGGTGGGGAGGGAAGGAGAAAAATTTGGAACACAAGGTTTTGCAGGGGTGAATGTGGAAAACTCTCTGCACGTATTTTGAAAATAAAAGGCTGTTTTTAAAAAGGAGATGGAAAAAAGACTTCTTGACCATCATTCTTACCCACTCTGCTTTGCCTTGCGCTTTGCAGGCTCTCAGCCCTTTGAACTCATGGAGGAAAGCCTTTGTGCTGGCCTGGATGACTGGTTGGTGCCAGATCACCTCCCTGAGCTAAAATCCCCTAGTTTCTCTGTTCCCCTTCAGCGGGTTCTTCTTTCTTATTCCTGAAGTTAGTGACTGAGGCCAGAAACATCCCTTCCCCACCGCCCTCGCCCCAACCCTGGAGAGGTCTGTGGATTGCTCTCATTCCTCCGCTGTCCTGTGGTTTCAAGTCCCAAACACAACCCCACCTTCTAAGGGAAGCTTTTCCCCATTCACCTTCAGATGATTGTCTCCCATTTATATGATTCTGCAAACTTTGGGGTTTATATGTTGTCTCCCCCATTAGGTGGTGAGTTCCTCGACGAATGAAACCTTCTTTTGCCTTTCTTTGTATCCCTTGGAGCTTGGCACCTGATGAATGCTTTTTGATTGAATATGACCCGAGCTGAGCCCAGCAATGAGGGGAAGAAGTAGAATATGATCTGGAATGGTGGGAAGAGGACCAACTTGGACCCAGGCACTGAGGAAAAAAAAGGGGAGGATGTCAGATTGAAAAACAATGACAAATCGGCCGATTTCATTGAAAACATCAAATGTTGAGAAAGGGAGTAATAAGAAATGAGCCTGAAAAAGTACAAGAGACTCAAGCTATGTAGAACTTCGGAAGAGTTTGGATTTTATTGCGTTTTTGCATTTATTTGCATTTTATTCTAGTAGCCATAGGGATCCACTAAAGGTTTCTGAGCAGGAGAGGAACATCCTCAAACCTTTACCTTAGGAAGCTTATGCTAGGTTTCCAGAGGCTGGGTGGGAGAGGGAAGAATCTTGGCAGGAAAGACAAGAAGGAGGCTGATGAATGAAGGCAAAAGTGATTTACCTTGTGCCAAGAACTGTGTGTGCTCCATGTAGGGGGTGCCAATAGAAAACGGAGTCCATTCTTTCTAAATGGGGAAGAAGACTCTTCTAGGAGGATTTAGCTGCAAGGCAGCTGGGAAGACCCAAAGTGAGTATGGTTGTGAGACTGCTAACAGGGCAGAAAGGTCAAAGTTCCTTGCCAGTGGGTTTCCTTGCCTTCCAGGGTTACACCAGCCCCAACTTTGCCCTAGGACTAAAGCAGTGATCAAGGGAAGAACTGGAGAAGGATGTAAATGGAATGGCCGCAACTAAATAAGATAGAATCCACCATGGGGGAGGAAAACAAGCATTTTTTAAAGCTCTAGATCCATAAAATAGGCTTGGAAATTGATGGATTATGGGCAGTGAGGTAGCCAAGTTGAGGATGACAAAGGTCAAGATCACTAAGATTGTGCCCGAGACTCAACACAATGGCTGGATGTCATTGTTCCGCTGAGTCTTGATGTGAATTCAGTTTATTCTCTCCCCCTTTTCAGGAAATGCTAAAACCCTCATCCTGGGAACTTAGTTTCCCAGATGGTCTTAGTTATATAGTGAAAGTATCTTATAGATACCTCTAGGATACTTATAAAGGGATCTTCCCAGACTGTTTTGTTCAGCCCTGATAGGAACCAAGTTTTCCCAGAATAACTTAGACAGTCACAATTTCTCATTACAAATCCTTCATCTCCCCCACTCTTCCCTGGTACTTCCCTTTCTCCTCTGAGAAACCCCAAAGTTATATTTCCCCTCTAAAAGATGTGCTTATGATGAAGATTTTTGCCAAGACCTCCTTAGAATGAAGCCCGATATGAGGTGCTCTCTCCCTCCCAAAGTATCTCCTCTCTCACCCAACTTTCTTCTCAGTATAGTCTGCTAAATGCTCTGTCCATGGTCTACTCGCACCTCATGGTTCATAGCTTCTTCTAACCTTGCTAACTCCATTGCCGTCCTGAATCTATTTCACATTTGCCACTTCTGGTGCCCATTTTACCTCTTCATTTTGTCCTCTCGTAAATAAAAATGAGATCCCATCAGTGGGACTCTCCGTGGCCCCATTTGAGGTTTTCTTAGCAAAGACTGGAGTGCTTTGCCATTTCCTTCTCCGGCTCATTTTACAGATGAGGAAACTGAGGCTGTATCTGACGTCATTCCTGACTCTGGGTCGGGTGCTCTATCCTCTGTGTCACCTAGCTGCCTCTACTCTGTGCAACGTAAAGAAAGCCTCTCCTGAGAGGCAGCCTGGTCTAGTACGGGGCTTCTTAAACTAATGGCTCTGAACTCGGGGAGGAGGGGGGGAAGGGGGGAAGGGGAACCTTTTGACAACTGGAGTTGGATATAATTAGTTTCTTCAGGAATCCTGTCTGCTTGATTTTATACATTTACATAGCTGCTCTTGAGAGGGGACCCATAGGTTTCACCAGACTGATTCTTGGCCCAAGGGGTCATGAACCTTCTCCCCACCAAAAAAAGATTAAAAACCTAGGATGTGATCATGGAAGCGCGATCATGGACCAAGAGATTGATTCATGTTGGATTCAAACCCTCAAATGACCTTCCTTTTCCCATTGGTACAATCAAGGTAATGCTTGTATGACCCAGCTCACTGTGTAGATGGGAAGAAAGAGTAGCGTCATCGCCAACTTTAGCGAACTCTAGTTAGGATGTCTTTTCAGTCTATCCTGGAAGCTCCGTGAGGGCAGCAGCTGATCTTTTTGGTAAACCCAACCCTTAGCACAATGCCTGGCACCTACTAGTTGATTAGTGAATGCTCCTTCAGCAGAACTGTTGTCTACACATTAATTTGAGATGAGAGACAGACAGCAGACAGACAGATAAACAGATACAACAGCAGACACACAGATGATAGACAGATGGACAGACAGATAAACAGACACAGACAGCAGACAGACAGATAAACAGATACAACAGCAGACACATAGATGATAGAAATAGACAGATAAACAGATACAGACAGCAGACAGATGATAGATGATAGATAGACAGACAGATAAAGAGATACAGACAGCAGACAGATGATAGATGATAGATAGACAGACAGATAAACAGATACAGACAGCAGACAGATGATAGATGATACTCAGACAGATAGACACAGATAGCAGACAGATGATAGATGATAGAAATAGACAGACAGATAAACAGATACAGACAGCAGACAGATGATAGATGATAGAAATAGATAGACAGATAAACAGACACTGACAGCAGACAGATGATAGATGATAGACAGACAGATAGACACAGAGAGCAGACAGATGATAGATGATAGAAATAGACAGACAGATAAACAGATACAGACAGCAGACAGATGATAGATGATAGAAATAGACAGACAGATAAACAGATACAGACAGCAGACAGATGATAGATGATAGAAATAGACAGATAAATAGACACTGACAGCAGACAGATGATAGATGATAGACAGACAGATAGATACAGCCAGCAGACAGACAGGGAGATAGACAGATAGTCAGACAGATGGAGATAATTAGCTCCTAACTGTGCTTCTGCCTCCCCAACTTGAGCATAAACAGCTGGGTCAGAGCCTGGAGCCTCCATCTGAGGCGACGTGTTCCTTCAGAGTGTTTAGGACAAGGTCACAGTGGGCCCAGAGGAGCCCTCCAAGGTGGGCAGAAGGCTGCTCTCCCATCTATTTCGGGATTGAAAGATTTCAGATTAAGCTGAGGAAGATGGCTCCCTCTGGAATTAATTTCCCCCACCCCCCCATCCCCCACCCTGTCCCCACCTCAGCCCAGCACTTAGTGACTTGGACTAAAATCCCATTAATGGTCCTGTTTAGTCACCGAACGCAAATTAACATTTAAAGAACTCGCTCTTGCTGCCTTTGGTCCCTGCTGGAGAGGGGATGGGCTGGGCCCCTTTCCATCGGCCTTCTGGGAGGAAGGGAAAGGGAAGTAGTTATATCCGTGAAGTTGCACCGTTGCACTAAGAGGAAGCTGGAGAGACTGGGGGATGGGGGAAAAGGAGTTCACAGGTGACACAGATGGTCTGACTAATCCACTTTATAGGGACTATTCAATTGTGCTACTTTTTTTTTTTTTTTTTGACTGAGGCATTTGGGGTTATGTGACTTGCCCAGGGTCGCACAGCCAGGAAATGTTAAATGTTTGAGGCCACATTTGAACTCAGGTCTCCTGACTTCAGGGCTGGTGCTCCATCCACTGCGCCACCCGGCTGCCTCCTTTCTTATCTCAGTCTGTCTTTCCCTCTGTCTCCACCTGTACATCATTTGGGTCCCTCTCCCCTTCTATCTCTCCTACCTCCTTTGTCTCTCTCCTCCCTCTCTCTCCGACACTGTCTCTCTTTTCTTCCACTCTCTCTCTCCCTCAATGTCTCTGTCTCTGTGTGTCCCTCTCTCCCTCTCTCTATCACTCTACTCTCTTTCCATCTCCCTGTCTCTGTGTGTCCCTGTCCCTTCCCTCTCACCCCCACCTTCTGAGGTCTCTTATCCGCAGGCTTTCCCTGTTTTCTAAGGCAGGATCAGTCTCCCTGGCACTGTGTCCCACACTCCGCATGGCTGCCCTCCTGTTCTCCCCTCTCCTGTGTTTCTCTGTCTGCTCTAGGGCTTCTCCAGAAGAAGGGAGACCTTTTCAAGGTCAGAAGGCCCTGGGAAAGCTTGGGGCGAGCTGAGCTGGGGGCAGGCTTGCCAGCTGGCAGGCCGGCACCCTCGGGGCCTTCCAGATCTCTTTGGCAGCATCCCCGGCAGCTGGATCACAATACACTGTACACGGTTCCCTGAGAGGATGGGTAATCCACCGGGGCAGCAGTCTCACACTTCATGGCCCTTGACCAGCAAAGTATTTTGGTCCGTGGCCCCTTTGACCCTCGGCTGGCTGCCTCTGGAGGAAGCGCCATCTTGAGCCAAACTGTGTCTACAGACTCTTCTCCCCAGGTCAGGCCTAAGACACCGCTCTATGGTAGGAGCCAATGGACTACAAAACACTGGGGAAATGCACGATCTCATGTGTGTGGAGTCAGGGAACATTGTGGGGCGGAGTCATAACCTACATGAAAGGTTTGAGCCTCTTAGGGTCCAGAATAGGGGAATTTGAGGCTGATCCCAGTTGATTCTGAGTGGGATCCGTTCCGCAGTTCTCTGGGTCAAATTGGAATTACATATGATGACGCCAGAAAACTATAGAGTGGCTTCCTCTCACCTTATAGGAAGATGGAGAGGGAACGCCACATAGAGCCCGCTCACCCCCTTTTACAGCTGCCTGTTCTGTTTGCAGGGATTTGAAGAGAATTCTTGGTTCTGGGCCCGGCTCCACCCACGGTTCCCCTTGGTCTTCCAGTCTCGTTGGGTTCCTGCCAAAGGTAGGATTTGAACTGCTGCTAAGGAAAAAACAATGGGGAGGGGTGGAAGGGAGTGGGAAGAGAAGCTCTACTTGGTTCCTTCTTCTATGGCTTTAGTAAGTTTATTTTAAAAGTTCAGAGTTCAGTCATAATCACTCCAAGCCCCAGTTAGGAAAATCCCTAATCCTTAGGTAAAGGCTTTCTTTACTTTTATCTTTAGGTTACCCCTGACCTCTTTGTGGTTAAGGCAAAATTCAGCTTATTGGAAACATCTCAGGAACAAAACAAGAAGTTAGGGTGCCTGTGGAGAGAGAGGCAGCAAGAAGGGAACTTGGGGAACCAGCTGATCTTTCCTTGACACTTCTTTTAGCCAGGGGGGTTTCTGCTCCAAGGTGATGGGGAGCCAGTGACTTTCTTCAGTATCTCCCCTTCTCTGCCACAGCTCCTTTCTGCCTTTGTACCTCAAAATTTTGCTGGAAATGCATTGAGGAAGTGCCTCTCAAATTCAAATCTCTTTCCTTTTGCTTCCTCCTTGGATACAAATTGCCCTCAAAGCACACCCAGTTACATACACAACGACTTTGATTGGTTCTAGAGGTGTACAGGTCTTGTTCACACTCTTTGCTGATTGTTTGATTCAATGGAAACGTATTCTCAACCAGCCCAGTGGCAAGAAGCGAATGGGGTGCTTTCAATCAGATTCTTACCTCTTTTTCACATCCTGCAGGGTAGCTCTTTATGTTGATGTTTTGTTTAAGGACCTCTGGTTCCCTCAAAACTGGTCTGCCCCTGCCCCTGCTAGTAATCTGGCAAATACCCACTGTTCTAGTGCCTGGGAAAGGGGAAGAAGTCAACTGCCTTCCAAATGGTTTCAGGAGTTTGAAAGAAAAGTATTAACATAAATTATGACAGAAATCATTTATGCCAAATGTACTATGGACTGCCACTGAGGACTTCTTTTTCCTCTCTAGACCCCTTTATGCCCATTTTTTTTAATTATAGCTTTTTATTTACAAGATATATGCATGAGTAATTTTTCAGCATTGACACTTGCAAAACCTTCTGTTCCAAATTTTCCCCTCCTTCCCCCCACCCCTTCCCCCAGATGGCGTTGACCAACGCATGTTAAATATGTTAAAGTATAAATTAAATATTGTCCAAACCATTATTTTGCTGTACAAAAAGAATCAGATTTTGAAATAGTATACAATTAGCCTGTGAAGGAAATTAAAAGTGCAGGCGGACAAAAATAGAAGGATTGGGAATTCTATGTAGTGGTTCATAGTCGTCTCCCAGAGTTCTTTCGCTGGGTGTAGCTGGTTCAGTTCATTACTGCTCCATTGGAACTGATTTGGTTCATCTCATTGCTGAGAATGGCCACGTCCCTCAGAATTGATCATCATATAGTATTGTTGTTGAAGTATATAATGATCTTCTGGTCCTGCTCCTTTCACTCAGCATCAGTCTAGGCCTTTCTGAAATCCTCCTGCTGGTCATTTCTTATAGAACAATAATATTCCATAATATTCATATACCACAATTTATTCAGCCATTCTCCAACGGATGATGCCCATAATTTTTTACGTGATTCCATGTATATAGATATATAAAATATCTACTGATAATAGTTCATCATTTCACCACCCACACATTTAGTTAACGAGACCCCATATGGGGTCACAGGCCACAATTTAAGAATCTGAGCCTTAAATGATCCCTGTAATGTCAGAATTTAAGTAGCATCCTTATATTTCCACTTTTAGGATACTTATTCTTGATAGAGTTGAACTGAACCATATCCCAAGTCCTCTCACCCAGAGATCATATCTTATAAAAGAATTTAGCTTAACTATCGGATCTTAACTTTTAGTATCCTTGTCCCCTTCCATTGGGATTCATAGCATATGGGGCAAAACATCCCAATTGAAATGGATTCCCTTGTCCAGATTGCTAAAGGCATCTGTCTCAATACCAGAGCTTGCTATTCCCTATGACCTCCTTTTCCTCTCCTCCTTAAGATATAAGAAGCTTGTGAGTTGAGAATTTTACTGTGCTCTGTCCTCCCAGAATATTTCTCCTAGTGGCAGGTTTGAGACTCTGTTATGTTCATTGAAGACACTTTATTACTTAACTCGAGGCTTTGATTTGTTTCAGGACTTGATAGGTTCTATACCAAAGTGAGTTATTTGATGGCAGGCGCTGCTTCTTGCCTTGCCTTTGTAGCCTTAGCACTTCACACAGTGTCCGGTACATAGTAGAAATTTAATAAATAGGTGTTGACTTGACAAAATGGAGGTGACATGTGCTTTTCTTGGAGGAAATGTGCTGGGGATCAAATTGGGAAAGAGGGGAAGACTTCATCATTCTGGAGCTCAGGGAATATTTTTACCTGCTCTGAAATGTGGAGAAGGTTCTATTATGCATCCCCATGCATCCCCAATGAGCTTCTGTAATCATTAAAGATTAGAGCCTCCAAAAAGGCTGGAGGCACCAAATAAGGGATTGAGGTTACATGAAAAGTACAAATTCTCTTCAATTAGGAATTGTTACAGGAGGTTGTTTGAAATTTTCCAAGAACAAGATGTGCTTAGAACCGGACAAGTACTGGTTGTGCTGACATATACAAATCCTGTCTGGGGACAGTAGACTGGAATAGATGGCCTCTAGCCACAGGCATAAATAGCACCCACCTAGTCAGCTTGGAGGGGGGGTGGGTAGGAAGAGGTCCCAGGACATGAGGGAAGGATTCCTTCTCCCATAAAAATCTATTCAAGGGTGGGGGGCTGTGACGACTGCGTATACCCGAGCTTCAGCCCATTACAAGGGGCACCGGTACAGATGAAGAAGTAGGTAAAATTTGTTACTCTGATTCATCGTTCATACTATAGTAGAAAGAACTAGTGATAATTTAAAATGTTGATTTGCTTAAAGAGGTGCCTTAAGGAATGGGATCTTCCCTGGAAACTTGGAGCTGAAATTTTTCCGAGCTGCAGTTTCCCAGCTTAGAACATGAGCTCCCGATGTTTCTAGCCTCGATCTGCTTTCCCATTTGGATCTCCTGAGCCACAGTAATGGCTTAGTAAATATTGTTTCATTCATTCATGAAGAAAAACAAACAAGCTCAAATAGTTGGGATGAAGCAGAGTGATTTTAGGAAAGGCCGGCCTAGGCCGGATTGTGGAGGGCTTTAAAAGTCAAACAGAAGACTTTGTATTTGATTCCAGAGGCAAGAGGGTATTAGTGGAGGTCCTTGAAGCAGAAGGGTGCCATGAAGCCAGAAGGTGGCTCAGGGATGAGATAGTCTAAGTCCTTATTTCACAGATTGAGATCCTAAGCTTAGTCTTGGTCACCCACTTGAGAGCCAGGTTGAGAGGGGAAGGTTCCTGCCTCGAAGGCCAGGAGCAGGAGGCTGTTCCATAAACTCATATTTTGAGGACCCGGCTTTGAGCTGCTTTAAGTGTGTCATTTACTAGCTAGGTAATCTCAGCCATAGCTTTTCACCTTTCCAGAGCCTTTGCAGCACTTTTCTAGGCATATGACGTGGGGCAGGTGACTCCCTAATGAGACTGTACCAAGAAGTACCAAAACTGGAGTCAAGAAAGACTGGGAAGAGGAGGAGGGTTTGATCCTGCTCCTCTCAGGTACAAATGATATGACCTTAAGCAGATTCACTCTGTCTCTGGAACTTACTTTCTTATTTTCTACTTTTTTTCCTTTTCCTTTTTTTAGTTTCCTTATTTCTAAAATGGAGCTAGTTAGGTGGTACAGTAGGTAGAGCACTGGCCCTAAAGTTAGGAATTAAAATCTGGCCTCAAACACTCTGGGCAAGTCATCTAACCCTATTTTCCTCAGTTTCCTGACTTGTAAATGAACTGGAGAAAGAAATGACAAACCACTACAGTACCTTTGCCAAGAAAACCTCATATAGGGTCACCAGGAGTTGAAATCACTGAAATGACTCAACAGCAAAAGAATGCTTATTTTTCCTACGTCTTCCGCCTTGTTGTTGTTCAACCACGTCCAACTCTTGGTTAGCCCGTGGGCTATATTGTCCGTGAGGTTTTCCTGGCACGGATACCGCAGGAAATTTCCATTTTCTTCTCCACTGGTTTAGGGCAAAGCGAGGTTAAGTAATCTGTCCTGGATCCCACAGCAAAGAAAAGTCTGAGGGAATCTAAGCCTGGTACCAGGTGTGGCCACTTAATTGCCCAGATTATCCGACTTACAAGAAACTGCTGTGATAGGTTCTAATTATTATTTGTCCTTCATGTTGGAAGGGGACCAGTGACATTGGGAGGGGAAATCACTTGCATATATTTTATTTTTCTGGATTACATAGTCAAATGATTTTTAACATGTTTGTAAGTTTTGAATTCCCCAGTCCATTGCTTCCTCCCCAGTCATGCAACACATTTATGCAAAACATTTCCATAGTAGACATTTTGTATGAGAAGGCTTGCCCAAAAAAGAAAGAAGGGAAGGGCAAAAGTTTTGAAAGGGAGAACTGATGGAATATGGGGAAGGTAAACCCCACACTCAATCAATGGCACCAAAGTGACCCGAAATAAACAGTGGGTCCAAAGACTACAGTCCAAGAGGCAAGTTATACTGGGAAAACAAGAGGAAGCTCCTTTATTCTCTGAAGATTAGCTAAATTGGCAAAAGAGCTCCATGTATTTCTCTACACTGAAAAGGAATGAGCCACCTTTATCCATTCTATTTGGTGTGTGAGTGTGTGTGAGAGTATGAGTGTGTAAGTGTATGTGAGTGTGAGTGTGTGAGAGTGTAATGTTCTCTTTTCTCAAATATAATGGTTCTCTGGGAGCAGGTTTCTTGGGGGCTTCTGGAGGTAGCCTTAGTTTCAGTTCAGATCAATAATCATCCCAAATGCAATTAGGAGTTAAAGTCCAGTCCTTTATTATCTCCTTCAAAATAGCCCAGTTAGCTTTCTTAGAGGCCTATCCTTGGTTCCAAGAGCTCTTGTTGCCAGTCCTTTGCCTCTTCCAGCTTCAGCCTCTCTTCTTCCGAATCCCCCGTTCTGCCTGACTGTAGTCTCTGACTTCTCAATCTTCTCAACTGACTCCTGACTGAGGCTCCCTTTTATATGTTCTTTTAGAGGTGTGAACTCAAAGGTTGACTCCTCCTCCGAGAGTGGGATTGTGGGAGCTGTGACTTGTGAATCTCCTCCATTGAACTTGTGAATCTCGAATGCTAATGTGTGAAGTAATGTGTGAACTCTTAAAGGTGTGAAAGGTGTGAACTCTGAACTAGAGAACTGCTAAGTACCATGCTAAATTAGGCAACCGACTTTATTTTTTTTTAATATTTTATTTTATTTTATTTTTAAGTTTTTATTTTATTTTATTTAATAATAACTTTATATTGACAGAATCCATGCCAGGGTGATTTTTTACAACATTATCCCTTGCACTCGCTTCTGTTCCGATTTTTCCCCTCCCTCCCTCCACCCCCCCCCCCCCCGAGATGGCGAGCAGTCCTATATATGTTAGATATATTGCAGTATATCCTAGATACAATATATGTGTGCAGAACCGAACAGTTCTCTTGTTGCACAGGGAGAATTGGATTCAGAAGGTAAAAATAACCCAGGAAGAAAAACAAAAATGCAAATAGTTCATATTCGGGCAACCGACTTTAACACCTTGTAAGAATCCTAATATCTCCCACTTTCTTTTGATTTTAGAATATAAGTGGTCATGACCTCCCTGACTTCTCAAGGAGGTAAAAACCCCCAAATAGAAGGTGATCACACCTTCCCTGACTGCTCAAAAAAGAAGTGAAAACACCATAAAAAGAAGATGATCACGCTGTCCCTGACATCTCAGGAAGGGAGATGAAAACACCAAAGGAAATGGGAAATCAAATCAGATTAGTGGGTTTCTAAAGGAGCTCACTTGAAACAGGTATATATAAATCCATTAATATGGGAGGCATTACACATAATTACATAAATTACATAACAAAAGCTTGGCATAGCTTTATATATAGCAATATAACACAGGCTAGAAGTGATGTAACAAATAACATAAATCATCATGAGAATTTATACATGTCCATAAGTCCTAGAAATAGTCCAAAAAGAATTCATTATCCATTAGTTCATGTGCCAGGAATCTAATAATTCCTGCAAGTTTTGAAGTCTGCAGTAGTCTCATCAACAATTTTTCATCTCAAGGAATCGAATGATTCTTGCTGGTTTTCAAGTCCTTGAAACAGTCTCATCTTGTGTTAGGGAATCCAATGATTCCTGCAGATTTTAAAGTTCTTTAACAGTCTCATTGTCAGCCATGCTCTTTCAGTGTCAGATGTTTCCTAGATCTTTGTTTGGAGGTTTTTCTCTTTTTCTGTCTCTCTCCAAGTGCTCGTTGCCATCCATCTGTTTCCTTCTCCATCTGTAGACAAGCAAACCCTCTCTCCCAGGCAGTTAACATATCTAATTCCCTTCTATTTACCACTTTCTAAATCTCTCCTCCTCATCTGGCAATTACATTGGAGCTGTTTGCACTAGACACTGCCCTGTTGGTTTTAAAAGCCTATATTCTCCCCTATTATAATCCCTTTGTCCCATCTGATTGCTTTTTGGCTGATTGATCATGTAATCCCTTTCTGCCATGTGATTACTTTTAGGCTGATTGAACACATCAGAGTCCTGACCTTCTAAACACTCTCTGGATGTAAACTCAGCTGCCATCATGTCCACCTATCTTTTGTATGATATCTTGGACCTGGGCCCTGCCTCTCATTTCCCTGGGTCAATCTACATTCTGAAACCCAATGGAAGCCTTGGTTGCATTTTGGACATGGGGTTTTAGGTTTTCTCCTACCCTGTCTTCTCACTGTATCTATATCTACACTGAGCTCTTAGATGTCCAACTTTTCCACATTGAAAGCATCGACGAGTTTCTTTAGAAGTCCCTTGCCAAGAAGGACCCTGTCTTCTCATATTCATTATAGTCTGGGTATAATAAACACTTGTGCCCACTGTGGCACAGCGTCTTATGATCTCCTCTAAAGGAGCATCTTTGTCTAGTCCCCATATAATTCTTTTGCAAACCTCATTAGCATTTTCCTTAGCTAGATGTCTGGTCATTATTTCTGTAGCTGCATTTTCTCCAATGGTTCTTGTTACAGATGTTTGCAAACGTCCCACAAAATCAGCAAAAGGTTCATTGGGACCTTGTTCTATTTTTGTGAAGGCTTTACCTCTATCTTTTTGTCCAGGGAGGGAACCCCAAGCTTTTATAGCAGCCATTGCGATCTGCTCATAAGCTGTTATGGGGTAATTAATCTGTTCTGAATTCTCTCCATACTGACCTTCACCAGCTAGATGGTCAAGGGTGATTTGTACATTAATTCCCGTTTGCCTACTTCATTGGGCTTGAATCCTACATAATTCATGGTACTCCAAAAGCCACAAGAAATTTTGTCCAGGTTCTAAATATGTCCTAGCTATGGATTTCCATTCACTCATAGTTAAAATTTCATAAAACAAACTATCTAGTAATATTTTAACATAAGAGGATGTAATATTGTATCTAGGATATACTGCAACCCATTCAACATGTAAAGGACTCTTGCCATCTCGGGGAAGGGGTAGAGGGAGGGAGGGGTAAAATCGGAACAGAAATGAATGCAAAGGGATAATGCTGTAAAAATTACCCTGGCATGCGTTCTATCAATAAAAAATTATTAAAAACAAAAAAAACCCCAAAAAACCAAAAAAACACAAGAGGATGTAGCCCCATAAAGAGTGCAATCCTTTTTCAAATCCTTAATTTTTTCCAAATTAAAAGGAGTGTATCTTCTCCTTTTTTGACCTGAAGAGTCAAGCTCTTCAATCACAAGGTATGCATTTATAAAATCAGATACATCTTGTCCTTCATTTTTTGCCTTAACTAATGCCTTTTCTAATCTTGTCACAGGCTGCTTCTGTGATTCTGATTGCGTTACTGCCTCTCCTCCTCCTCCTCCTTCTACCCATGAAGGGTTAATTGAGGGAAGTAGGTCAGAGGATTGGGAATGATCTAAATCCTCCAGTTGTAAATTCTTATCTGATTCTTCATCCTTTTCACCTAGTTTAGTTGGCATCTCTCCCTCCTGCTCTTTCTTCTTTTTCTTATTCTAACACTTATATAATTTCCTAAAGCCACTTGTATTAAATTATATGTATTAAGGGTGTCTTTGGAAATTGAGTCAGGTCCATTTTTATTGTAGAATTGACAAAGTTCCTCTCCTACTAATTTCCACTCCTTTAGATCCAATTCTTTTTCCATAGAAAACCAAGGAGATGTGTACTGTACAGTTTCTAAAAGTTCAGTGATCTCCTCCCAAATTATAATCAAACTTTGGCTTTTCATAAGTCTGACGATGCTCTCTACATATTTTCCTTGAAGAGAAGACTGTTTTCTAAATATCCATCCCATTTCAGCTGAAATTCTACTTTAGCCCTTTAACAAAGTTTCTTTGTTGTATTCACCCTAATTTCTGGGTTGAGGAGACTTTTCCACTGGATCAGAATCAGAGGCTTTTCCACTGAAATCAGGATTGTGTCTGTCCCATGTTCAGGCGCCAAAATGTAATGTTCTTCTTTTCTAAATTATAATGTTCTCTTCTGGAGGCAGCCTTGGTTTCAGTTCAGTGTAATAATCACCTCAAATGGAGCCAGGAGTTAAAATCCAGTCCTTTATTGTCTCTTCCAAAATAGCCCAGTTAGTTTTCTTAGAGGCCTATCTCTCTCCTTGGTTCCGAGGCTAGTCCTTTGCCTCTTCCAGCTTCAACCTCTCTTCTTCCAAATCCTTTGTTCTCAATTTCCCCCACTGACTTCTGGCTCTGAATCTCCCGACTGAATTCTGGCTCGTGAATCTTGAACACTAATGTGTGAACTCTTAAAGGTGTGAAAGATGTGAACTGTGAACTAGAGACCTGGTAAGTACCATGCTAAATCAGGCAACCGACTTTAGCACCTTGTAAGAATCCTAACATGAGAGTGTGTGTGAGTGTGAATGTATGGTGTGAGAGTGTGACATAAATTAGAGTTAAACGAGTCAGAGCTGCACAAAGCTACCAGCCTTGTGGTCTCTTCCAACATCATTGCAGTCCAATGATAGGACAAAATGTAAGGCGAGTGGCAGGGGATGCCGTGGTTGACCTGGGGGCCTTTGATGAACCACCAAGGTCCAAGCCACATCTGAGGTCCACATCTGCCTGCTTTGGCGATCTTTGCCCTTGTGGCCATGGGAAACTGTGCTGGGGCAGACCCCAACTCACTGAAAGCCCATCTGCCTTTCCTGGGCTGGGGCTCCTTGAAATGCCGCCGCTTCTTGGAGCCTCAGGAAGAGCTGGGTGACCGGTGGATACCGGGGTGGACGAGCCGCTCTGGAAAGGTCCAGCCAGGGGTGCTGGGCTGAGCACAAAGCCAGCTCAGGCCCTTCTGGAGCTGCCATTTTATTGGAGGGGCTCCAAGGAGCTGCCAGCCCCTGCAGATGGGAAGGGGTCCAAGACAAGAAAACAGGGCATGGTGAGATAGAGTGGATCCCAAGGCCTTTGCTCATCGGGACAGCAGGGGACCGTGGCAGGAACTCTGGAGCCGAAAGGAGCCGTCTGCCCAGAGGGGGAATGGGGCCACCATGAAAATGGGGGATTCACCCTTCTCCAAGATAGTCAGCCCAAAGGGACTCTTTGGGGATGTCACAGAGGGAACCCTTCTCAGGCACAGGTTGCACTCTGTAGCCTCTGTGGCCCTTGCCAGGAGAGATGCTAGGATTCTATCCCTGGTCCTTAGCCAAGGAGCTGGGTGGTTCCGGGCATTGGAAATATCTACCTTTGGTAGAAGGAGGAGGCAGAAAGGCCTGGCAGTCCCCTCCTTGACTGAGCCCCCTAAGGCTGTCTGGCAGGACTGGGAGGTAGAGGGGGTGTGGGAGGGGGCACTATATGAGTCAGCGCAAGCATCAAAGGCCAACTGGCCCCGGGAACGATCTGATTAAGAATCTCACAGGGACAGAGAGTTCCACCCTGATGAAATCTGGGGCCTTGGGACATTTCCAGCCAAGAACTGTAACCCGTTCATCTTTGGGGTATTTTGTTTAAGCATCAGCAGCTTATGGGAACCTGGAGGAGGCCAGGGAGTGCCTTCAAGGCTCTTTCAGGAGGCCAGATCTGGAGCCTGAGGCAGGAGGGGAACAGGGGGAGAGCCAGAGCCCTTCGGCAAAGCTTTGGGGGAGACTGGGCCTGGAGGGAAGGGAGAGGAGGCAAAGGGCAATCTCAGGGGAGGAGCTCCCTAGGGGCCAGAACCCCCACCCCCCAAGGTAGAGGAGGGCTGGGGAGACCTTGGGCTGGGATAGACAAAGGGAGATCTGAATTCGGGGCTCTGCAACCAGGAAATCCTGCATGAGCTCTTTCTTCTCCCCCAGCCTCATTTTGTTCTTCTATAAAATGAATTGTTCAGTCCTGTCTGACTCTTCATGATCCTATTTGGGTTTGGTTTTTTTTTTTGGAAAGATAGTAGAGTGACTATCCCCTTCTGTGGGGAAACCGATAGCATTAAATGACTTGTCCAAGATCAACAACTAGTAAACATCGGAGGCTGAATTTGAACTCACATCCTCTAGACTCCTGGCCCACTGTTCTATCCACTGAGCCACCCTGCTGCCTCCTTGTCCTTGTCAGAAATATGAATATGTGAGTTATTTATTCCAGTTAAAACAGGGGTAATAATTTCTGCCTGCCTCACTGGAATGAGAACAAGTGAGAGAGTTGATATTCAATGCTTCATCAACCTTAAAACAGTATTGAAATTAGACAGGAGTGTAGATTGAAAGGTAGAAGCCACTTAGTCCAAGGACCCTAATAAAGCCCTATGGGGATCGGGTCTCCCAAACTGAGTTCCCCTGTCATTTCTTAAGGCAGCACCATGGAGAGAGCATGAGGCCTGGAATGAAGGAGACCTGAGTTCAAATCCTGCCTTAGCTTGCCAATTGGGCAAACCTGGGCGAGTCTCCATTGCTATCACTGTTGGCCTGAGCTTTCTCACCTATAGAATGGAGGTAAGAACAGCATCCATGTCTCAGGATTGTGGGGAGGAAGAACCGAATGAGGTAATACTTGTAGAGCAATGGGAATGGGCATTTTTAGTATTTTCATAATGATTAACCTAGACACACGCCCTCCCCTAGTCATCAGTGGTTTGGAGGCTGAGGTTGCTGGGCACCCTACAGCTTCTTGGAGCCACAGGGGAGAAATGGGGGCAGGGGGATGCCCCCCCCGAGATGCGAGGATTTCTGAAACGCCCCAAGCATGTGAAATTTCTCTAGTGAAATGGGCAGATGAGAACACTTTGTTCCAATGCCCCATGAAGGTGGTTATATGTGGGCACTTAGACCTTGGGCAGACCTTGAAGATCCAACAGTCAGACACTGAAGATGCCAGTGGGTTAATCTTGAAGATGCCAGTGGGCAGACCTTGAAGATCCAACTATCGGACCTTGAAGATGCCAGTGGGCAGACCTTAAAGATCCAACAATCGGACCTTGAAGATGCCAGTGGGGAGACCTTGAAGATCCAACAATCGGACCTTGAAGATGCCAGTGGGCAGACCTTGAAGATCCAACAATTGGACCTTGAAGATGCCAGTGTGCAGACCTTGAAGATCCAACAATCGGACCTTGAAGATGCCAGTGGGGAGACCTTGAAGATCCAACAATCGGACCTTGAAGATGCCAGTGGGCAGACCTTGAAGATCCAACAATTGGACCTTGAAGATGCCAGTGGGCAGACCTTGAAGACGACCTTGAAGTCATCCACTGCCTTCTGGTCCTGACTTGTCCTACTGTAGCTGGACTCTGATGATGTGGAAAGATGGCCTTGTACATCTCTGCCTCTTGGAGACAAGTCATCACCCAGTGATGTCATTGGTCCTTTTCAGAAGCGAGGGACAGCCAGCCACAAGCCTGACAACCTTCCCACCCTGGTTCAATGACTAAAGACATCATGGCGAAAAGCTGCTAAGAACAAAGTAAAGGTGTTTGTTATTTTATGGCTGCTGAGTCATTTCAATCTTGTCCAACGCCCTGTGACCCCATCTGGAGTTTTCTTGACAGAGATACTGGAGGTATTTGTCATTTCCTCCTCCAGCACACTTTACAGATGAGGAAACTGAGGCAAAAAGGATTTTGTGATTTGCCCAAAGACGATTAGTAAATGTCTGAGGTGGGATTTGAACTCAGGGAGTTGAGTCTTGTTGACTCCAGGTATGGCGCTCTGTGCACTATGGCGCCCCCTTGCCATATAGTAGCAAAAATGGCACATTACTCCCCCTCCCCCACTAGTCTCTGTGCATTTTCTCAATTGAGGGGGAACTGTAACATGGGGTGGAAGGCGGAGGGGACTTTCTTGAGTTTGGGAACCATCGGTGTAGTGGAGAGAGTCCTGAACTTGGAAAAGACAAGGTGGGGACCCTAGACCCAGCTGTCACTAGCTGAATCCCTTTACTTCTGCCTCAGTTTTCTCATCCATAAAATGGGGAAGTAGTACCTGTGCTCCATGCCTTATAGGGCTGTCACAAGGGCCACAGGAATGGGACCTACCTCCTGTTCTAATTAGAATTTATTAATCAGAACTCCTGTTCTAATATAAGGCGCCCTCTTCGCGTCCATTTTTGCCATGCTAGGGTACCAGTAGTGATCCCTCAGGCGAGGGTCAGACCGGGTGCACTGTTTCTTTTCTATTCTCTTTCTGGACTTCCAGCTTGGCAGCCAGACCATGTGACAGGCTGCCCTATGCTGTTTACTAGGGTCAGATTGCGACACTGGCCTGGGGAGGGGAGACGCAGGAGCAGAGTCGGGGGGTGACCCTGATGACCGTTCAGGTCCCTTCCAACTCAGAGAGTCTGGGATCTTGGAGCTTATGTTCAATTGTCCTGCCTCAGTTCTGATTATAACATTTTCTGTCTCTTTTTATTGTTGTTTTGGTCTCCCCCCTCCCCCCCTGCCCTGGCTTCCCATCCCATATCCCAGCGATTGGTAATTTTATTCTTTTCCTATAGTTCTTAACATAGATATCACCTATACTATTTTCTTTTTAAATTTTCAATATTTTCAGTATTTTATTTTTCAAAAACATGTAAAGATAGTTTTTAACATTCATTTTTTGTAAGGCTTTATGTTCCATATTTTCCTCCCTCTCTCCCTTCTCCTTCCCAAGACAGTGAGTAATCTGATGTAGGTTAAATACATGTAATTCTCTTAAGCATATTTCCATATGTGTCATGTTCTGCCCACTTTCTCTATTGATAGTCTTTCGATAGACTTCAGGGGATTCATTTTCTCCCTTATCTTCCCCTTCCTAAGACAGTGAGTAATCTGATTTGGTTAAATATATGCAATTCTTTTAAATATATTTCCATATCTGTCATGTTCTGCCCACTTTCTCTATTGATAGTCTATTGATAGACTTCAAGGGATTCATAAATTTGGATGAAAAAACTCATCTTTATTTCAATCTGGTTTGCTTTGTCATTCTCTGTATTTTTTTTTATTGCATTTAAAAACATATTTTGATGGACATGGCCCTTTTCAACAATGGAGTGATTCAGGCCAGTTCCAATAGATTTAGGATGGAGAGAGCCATCTGCATCTACAGGACTGTGGGGACTGAGCGTGGATCACAACATAGCATTTTCACCTTTTCTGTTGTTGTTTGCTTGCATTTTGTTTTCTTTCTCAGTTTTATCCCTTTTGGATCTGGTTTTTCTTGCACAGAATGATAAAATATGTATATTTTGGAAATATGTATAAAAGAATTACACTTATTTTACCTATATTGGATTACTTGTTGTCTAGGGGAGGGAGTGGAGGGAAGGGAGGGAGAAAAAAAATTGGAACACCAAGTTTTGCCAGCGTGAATGTTGAACTATCTTTGTATGTATTTTGAAAATAAAAGGCCATTATTTAAAAAAAAATAAAGAATGAGGAAAACAAGTAAATAAAAACGTATTCTGAGAATTGTAGCTTCACCAGCCATGGAGTCCATGACCCCAAACCAGTCAGTGACCCCTGTCCTAAGGTATTTATGGCTCTAGGCTTGGAGTTGGGGGAAATGTGCTGAAATCCAGAATCACTACTGACTAACTGTGTAATCCTGGGCAAAGGAGAAGGTCAGACCCACCACTGCCTAAAATCTAGACTAAACCAGAGTTTAGTCTAGAAAAATATAATCTCTAGAAAATACAATCTCTAATCCCCCCAACTAGATGTGAAGCTGGGGGGAGGGGGAGGGTGGATAGAGTTCAGGGCTGGAGGCAGCAAGAATTTAAATCTGGACTCGGGTATTTACCAGCTGTGTAACACTGAGCAAGACACTTTGCCATGTTTGACTCAGTTTCCTCATCTGGAAAATGAGCTGGAGAAGGAAATGGCCAACCACTCCAGAATCTCTGCCAAGAAAATTCCAAATGAGTCTGGTGATTCAACAGCAATAGCAAAGAATACACTGCCCGACCTGTCTTTTTTTTTTTTAATTTAAAAAATTTAAATAATAGCCTTTTATTTTCAAAATACATGAAAAGATAGCTTTCAACACTCACTCCTACAAAACCCTGTCCTTCAAAATTTTCTCCTTCAAGAGAAAATACCCCTCCCCAAGATAGCAAGTAATCCAATATAAGTTAAACTTGTGCAATTCTTCTAACCATATTTTCACATTTATCATGCTGCATGAAAAAAATCAGATCAAAAAGAGGGAAAAAATGAGAAAGAAAAAAAGTAAGGAAACAATAAAAAAGTGAAAATACGATGTTGTGATTCCCCTTCTGTCCTCGTAGCCCTCTTTCTAAATGTAGATGGCTCTCTCCATCACATGTCCATTAGAATTACTTTGAATCACCTCACTGTTGAAAAGAGCCAAGTCCCTGGCAGGTGATCATCCCATAATCTTGTTGTTGCTGTGCACAATGTTCTCTTGATTCTACTCATTTCACTTGGCATCAATTCATGCAAGTCCTTCAGGCCTTTCTGAAATCATGCTGCTGATCATTTCTTTTTTTTTAATATTTTATTTTCAAAACATATGCATGCCAGGAGATCATTATATACCTCAAAAACGATACTGGTTGAGGATATATTCTGATGGAAGTGGATCTCTTCGACAAAGAGAGCTAATTCAGTTTCAATTGATCAAGGATGGACAGAAGCAGCTACACCCAAAGAAAGAACCCTGGGAAATGAATATAAACTGCTTGCATTTTGGTTTTTCCTTCCGGGTTATTTCTACCTTCTGAATCCAATTCTCCCTGTGCAACAAGAGAACTGTTCGGTTCTGCACACATATATTGTATCTAGGATATACTGTAACCTATTTAACATGTAAAGGACTACTTGACATCTGGGGGGGGGGAGGGAGGGAAGGGAAAAATCCGAACAGAAGTGAGTGCAAGGAATAATGCTGTAAAAAATTACCCTGGCATGGGTTCTGTCAATAAAAAGTTTTAAAAAATAAAAAAATTTTTAAAAAAACATATGCATGGATAATTTGGATCCATCCAACCTTTCTAGGAAGCTGGAAATCAGACCTCAGTAACGTGGAGGATAGGGCAGCAGAACTGTAGTCAGATAGACTCAAATTTGAATCCTGCCTCAGACATTTCACTAGTGTGTGACCCTGGGCAAACCACTTAACCCTATTTAGCTCAGTTTCCTCAATTATAAAATGGGGGTGATAATAGGGAAATAAAGGGAACAAGAATTTATAAAGTGATAACTGTGTCCTAGGCACCTTGGTGAAGTACAAATATCATCTCATTTGATTTGGAAAAAAGACCTACCTCATAGGGTTGTTGTAAGAGTTAAATGTAAATTACTTTGCAAACTTAAACACTGATATAAATGTTGGTTATTGGTATTACTGTATTTCACTGGGTTGCTAGGAGGGTCAAATAATATTCCACATGAAGTACTTTTCAAATCTTAAAGATTTATATTTGTTGTTAATTATTAAGTATGAGCCCCAGGTGATCCACAACATGTGACTGTTTTCTGAAGACCTGCCCAGCTAAATTTAGAAAGCCCCATGGCCAGGTTGGACAAAGGATGCAGTTTTTAGCAATAGCCATTCCCAAAGACCTTTATTCAGATTTATTATTGTTATTCAGTCATGCATGACTCTTTATGACTAAATTTGGAGTTTTCTTGGCAAAGACACTGGAGTGGTTTGCCATTTCCTTCTCCAGTTGATTTTAGAGGTGAGGAAACTGAGGGAAATAGGGATTGGTAACTTATGCAGTCACTAATTACCCAGCTAGTAATTGTCTGTGTTCAACTTTGAACTCAAGAAAATGAATCTTCCTGATTCCAGGTCCAAGGCTCTATTCACTACATCACCTGACTACCCAATAAGTTATAGAGGTGTTGTAGTGCCTGTGTCTCTGTGTGTGTGTGTGTGTGTGTGTGTGTGTGTGTGTGTGTGTGTGTGTGTGTAGGGAGAGAAGGAAGGAGTAACTTGCTACCTCTAGGATCACAGACCATTCAACTAATTTTTTTTACACACTTATTTGGGGACAGTTGGGTAGTGCAGTAGATAGAGCACTAGCCCTGGAGTCAGGGGAACCAGACTTGAAATCCAATCTTAGACACTTACTAACCCGGTGTAACTTGATTGCTTCCCCGCAAAAACACCTACTTTCTCCTCTTGTGCTCAGCACAATGGTTTGATCTATAGTAGATACTTGTGATTGATTGATGAATTTGGGTGTATTAGGAGACATGGATTCTTGGCTCCCTACCTCAGGGGGCTTGTGATGGTCCAATAGGGGGAGATTGGACCCATAGATAACCCCCCTCCAGGAGAAGCACATCCAGATGAGTATCTAAGAGAATCACACAGAGGATTCTGGGTCAGGTACAGGAGGGATCTCTCCAATGGGCCATTTCCAACTTGCCTTGACTCCGCCATGTTGGTTTCTGTTCATCTCATTCTTAAAAGATCTTTGAGCCATGCTTTCCTAGGTTCATGGATCTAGAGTTGGAAGAGGCCTTTGAGGTCATCTGGTAGGATGCTGTCTTTTTATAAAAAAGAAAACAGGTTCAGATCAAAGGTTCACATCAAACCTGGTTCCTTCTCACTTCAATTTCTTGCCTTGATGCTGCTGCCATTCTTAGCGTCCGTGTTTCTCTCCTCCCAGGCTACGAGTGCTTGGATGACACTCGTGTGGGTCTCCTATGAAGTGGAAAGAAATCAGGGGACAAATGCCCCCCTCCTCACACAAGGCGCACCCTCCCTCCCCCCCCCCCCCCAAAAAAAAAGCTTGGGAATATCTGCTTGAGCCTGAAGTTAAGCGATTCCATGTCAAGTTAATTCCGGTCGGAGAGTTTGCCCTGCAATACTGCTGTCAGATAAGCCCCTAGCCTGACCCCTGAAGATACAATCTGAACTCAGTATTTTTTCTCTTTTTTCATGACACAGCTTCTGTTTCCTGGGAATAAAATCCATGTGATCAGCCATGGAAATGCCTTTCTTTAAACAAAACCTTTCCAAAGGCCTTCTGGGTCTTTCTCCTTCTGTTTTTTGCCTTTCCTTCTATCCCCGGCACTAAGCACAGCAGCTGACATAGAGCAGGCACTTTAAATGAGTTGACTTGACTGGGGCAAGGACGGATGAGGCTGACAGGGAGTCCAAGGCTGGCCTTGATGGGCTCTGTCAAACACTCTTGCCAGTGGCATGATGGTCCAAGGTCCAGTTTCTCAGCTCAGTGGGGCTGGAAACTCTCTGTGAGCTCTCGGGCTTGAGGCACCTCTATGCAGCTTCACATAAACTCTGCTCAACTAGCAATAGATTATATTAATTTAAAGATGTACCTCTAGCTGTGTGACCCTGGGCAAGTCACTTAATACCAATTGCCTCAGCCAAAAAAAAAAAAAAAAAAAAGAGAGAGAGAGAGAGATGTATCTCCTTGGTAAATAAGATACCTGCTGAGCAAAGCCCCTAATCCTCAATATCAAAATATCTAGGAAACCAGATTTTTTTGGTAAGGATAGGCTCGGAGTCAAAGGAAATGAAAGATCTCAGGAGATCAGTGATCCAAGCCATAGCTCAGTTTGATAAATCTACATAAGAAAAATACATAATACATAATCTAAAAAGAGATGGACGTCTTCCTCAAAAAACAGGGGACTCCTCAAAGTTCTGCTCTCAGACAAGGAATGGTAGAGACAAGTTTCATTGGGGCAAAAATCACAGTGATCTGTTCGGCTCAGGCCACAGTCCATTGATTTTTGTCCACAGGGATACTGATCAGCAGAGTCTTTGAGGTCTATATTTTCCTGGGAACATCCAATAAAAAGATAGCCTTCCTATCCCCAGCCTTTTTGTTGATCTCCCAGTTTCTAGTCTTTTTCTCACCAACCCATATTTTATTCAGCCACCAAAATGACATTAAAACATCAATCTGAACTGTTACCCTCTTATTTAATAAACTCCCATGGCTCCCTATCACCTCCAGGATAAAATCTTGTGTTTGTCTATTAAAGCCTTTGATCAACATCTCACATTGCATACCAAGATAAACTCAAAACAGGTACACGAAGGATGGTACCATTAGCACATTAGGAGAACAAGGCTGTCAGATCGATGGGAAAGGGATGAATTTATGATCAAACGAGAGATAGAGAACATTGTGAAATGCAAAAATGGATAATTTTGATTGCATTTAATTAAAACGGGTTTGCACAAACAAAGCCAATGCAGCCAAAATGAGAAGGAAAGCAGAAAACTGGGGAACAATTTTTACAACCAGGTTTCTCATAAAGACCCCATTTCTAAAATATAGAGAGAACTGAGTCAGATTTAGAAAACTATGTCACTCCCCTATGGATAGATGGTTAAAAGATATGAACAGGCAGTTTTCAATGAAGAAATCAAAGCTGTCTATAGTCACAAGAAAAAATGCTCTAAATTACTGTTGATTAGAGAAATGCAAATTAAAGTAACACCTATCAGATTGGCTAATATGATAGAAAAGGAAAATGATGTTTTAAAAAAGAAAAAAATTTAAAAAGGAAAATGATAAATATTAGAGATGTGAGAAACTTAGGTGGTGTGGTGATGTGATCCACTCATTCTGGGAACAAATTGGAACTATGCCCAAAGGCCTATAAAACTGCAAGCCCTTTGATCCAGCAGGGTCACTACTGGGTCTGTATCCCAAAGAGATCAAAAAAAAAAAAAGGGGGGGGAAAGGATCTACATGTACAAAAGATATTCATAGCAGTTCTTTTTGCAGTGGCGAAGAATTAGAAATTGAGGGGATGTCCATTAATTGGGGAATGACTTGAACAAGTTGTGGCATATGATTGTCATCTTTTTCAAGATTATTGTGCTATAAGAAATGATGAGCAGGTGGATTTCAGAAAAACCTGGAAAGACATATGAACTGACGCTGAAGGAAGTAAGCAGAACATTCTAGACAATCAGAGCAACATTCAACTGTCATAGACTTGGCTCTTCTCAATAATGAAGTGATTTAGACTGGGTACCATTAGAGCATGGACTTTTTGGCTTTTCTTTGTATCATTATTTAGCCCAATACCTAGAACACAGTAGGTGCTTAATCAGTGCTTTTGGATTGAAAAATAGTTTTGGATTTAAAAGGAACCTGAAAAGTGGGAGAGAAGGAAGAAGAAGAGAAGGAATCCCCATGCATGAGTCTTTAGAATCATTACCCCAGTTGGGGTAATGAAACATGGCTGCCCTCATTACAAAATGGAGGCCTTAAAATGAATTAACTCATAGAAGGAAGGAGCTATCCTTGACAGAGGAATATTGCAGAAAGAAAAGGCCCTTTTGATGTCCTTCACAGACTAATTGTATGATTCTTTTTGTACAGCAAAATAATTATATGGACATGTATACATATATTATATTTAACTTATACTTTAACATATTTAACATGTATTGATCAACTTGCCATCTGGGGGAAGGGGTGGGGGGAAGGAAGGAAAAAGTTGGAACAAAAAGATTTGCAACTGTCAATGCTGAAAAATTACTTATGCATAATCTTGTAAATAAAAAGCAATAATAAAATAGATAAATAAATAAAAAGAAAGAAAAGAAAGAAAAATTAAATAAATTAAAAGAAAGCAAGAAAAGGCCCAAAGTACTTGTTTTATGTATGAAGCTCTTGTTATTGTTTATATAGCCAATCAGTCAACATGCATTTATTAAAAGCTTGCTGTATACTTTGCACTGTCCTAAGAGCTAGGGAAACAAGGAAAAAAAAACCAAAGCTAACGTTCTAATGGAGGAAGCATTAGGAGTAACCAACTACATGCATGATATAATCTGTGTAAATGGAAAATCAAAGGGGAAAGCTCTGGCAGTTAGGAGCCTGAGAAAGGTAGGTCTGTGAAAGGTGAACTAGATAGGAAGTCTTGGAGGAATTGGGGGAAATTAATAAGTGAAAGGTGATGAGAAAAAGAATTCCAGGTGTGAGGACAGATGATACAAAGATACACTTATTTTCTCAAAACAACAAGAAATCACGTCATAAATTATGTGGAAGGGGAATAAAGTACTAAGAAGACTGGAAACTGAGGAAGGGATCGGGATATGAAGAGCTTTCAAGGCCACGCAGAGGAGTAATATTAGATTGTGGAAGTAATAGAACCTTATTGGAGCTGATTTGTAGCAGGTGGCTTCAGGGTAAGAATTGTACTTCTGGAAACTACATGTCTTTGCATGTATTTTGATGTTTCAGGAATTTTTTTTTTACAATTTTAAAACTAGCTCACAGAACAAACATGACTCAGACATTCTACACAGAGAAGCAGACAGACACATTTGCATGTATTTTGAAAATAAAAGGCTAATTTTTTAAATTAAAAAAAAAAAGAAATTACATATTAGGTTGGAATGGAATCCTCGGGAATGGAAGTTTGATGCATTGGAAAGACTTGAGGCTAAGACTAATGAGACTGAATGTACTTGTCCAGGTAAAAGGTGATGAAGGTTTAAATCAGTGTGGCTTGATGAGTGGAGAGATAAAGAGAGATGCAAGAGATATTGTGAAGGTCGGACACGTGGATTGGACATGTGGGACAAGGATGAAGGAAAGACCAAAGATGAAGTCAAGATTGTGAGCCTGTGTGGTGGTATCTTGAAAAGTAACAAGAAAGTCCATAAAAGGGGAAGATTTGGGAGAAAAAGTAATGAGAATTGTTCTGGATATACAAAGTTGGAGGTGTCTATGAGCCATCCAGTTTGAAATATCCATTGGGCAGTGAGTGATGTGGTACTGTTGCTAAAAAGAGAGAATAGAGTTGGATAGAGAATGGAGATCTGACAATCCTCTTTACAGAGATGCTACATTTGGAGTTTCTCCATCCATAGGTTCTAAGTAATCCCATCCGTTTCCTGTTGCGTCGTAGCCAATACCATGCAGTTATATTGGCCAGTCCCAAACACCCACCATCTGCTGGGGAGAAGGGAAAAGACCTAAATCAGCTGGCACTTTTCATTGGCAATACCTTTCTAGTGACTGGATAATCATTACTTGTTAGAGAGATGCATTCTTGCTCTCCAACATTTCTCTTTCTAGGTTCCATCCTAACCTTTCCTCTCTTGAGCTCACTAGTTGCTACCCCATTATAATCCTACCGTGCTTTCATAACTCATTATGATTCCAGGATTTTACCTTTAAATAGCATATATATGTTTTTAAACTGGCACCTTAATCTCACTGGTAAAGTAATTACATTCAGTAATTATATTGCACCCATTTATAAGAGCTTGGTATGGACTCTTCAGAGGTAAGAAGAGTTCAGGACTTGGTGTTGAAGATTAGGTACAGTTGTAGTTTAGTTTATATTCATTAAATGCAGAATGTTAATAATAGAAGGGACCTTAGAACAGTAAGTAATACCTCAGAGAATATCCTGGACTGAGTGTCAGGAAGCCGGAGTGTAAATCCTATACTACTTATGTGACTGTGGGCTCATTTAACTTCCACAACTGCCTCAGTTTCCCTTTTTTGTTAAAGAGGTTAATACTAGCACCAGTCTCCCAGAGTTGTTATGAGGATAAAATGAGATCATATTTGTAAAGCAATTTAAAAATCTTAAAATTTTATAACTACACTGCTAGCTATTATTATTATTATTAGGCAGCTAGATGGCACAGTAAAGAGAGTGCTGGGCTTGAAGTCAAGAAGATCTGAGTTCAAGTTCTGCAAATTCTGTGTGGGCCTAGGCAAGTCAGTTAACCCTCTTTGCCTCAGATTTCTCATCTGTAACATGAACTGGAGGAGGAAATGGCAAAACCACGCCAGTATTTTAGCCCAAAAAACTTCAAGTGGCATCATGAAGAGTCAGACATGACCGAACATAAACAATGATTATTATTACCTTAGAACAGCAGTTTTCAATAACTACTCCTGAGACTTTTTCATAATAATACTAAGATATTATTTGCCTTTAAAATGCTCCTCCCTTTTGAATTACATATCTGTCTCAGGCTAATTTTTCTTCATTTACTTCAACCAAAAGAACCTATCCCAATGGATTGCATGTTGAGGAGCCAGGATAATCCATCTTCTATTGTAAGACAGATTACAATATTATTATTGCATTTATGTTATTATATAGCTATATAAGTTATAATAATGATAATGATAATAATTATTTTTATTAATCCAGCCATATTTGAAAAAAAAGTATAAAATACCATTCTTCCTGATTTTTCTGTTTTAGAAAACATAGTTATAAATACTTATGTTAACATGTAACAAGCTTATCATTATTATTATTTCAAATGAACTATGAAAAAAGCACTTTAAAAGTTTATTTAATTCCTAATAAGTAAATATCAGTAGCTATAATTCTCCATGAACAAAAGCTCTTTGGGATACTCAATAATTTTTACGAGTGAAAAGGGATCCTGCAACCAAAAAGTTGGAGAAGCCACTGGCAACACAGAAAATGAGTGTCAGGGTTAGGGAGAGCCTTCGGATAGCCTTTGATGTCTAAGGTTGGTCCATCCAGGTCAATCCTAGAGCCCAAGTCTCTTGAGTCTCAGTCTGAGACACCAAGGATCCCAGTCACAAATAAGCAAGTAAGGCACAGTGACCATAATCTGGTAAGAAGGGAAACCAAAAGACAGGTTGAACTGTTGCAGGAATTTCTACTTGACCCACATTTTCTTCCAAAGAACACGTTCTACAACCTGTGGGAGGCAGCACAGGTGTGGAAGAATGATGTCTGTGGCCAGAGATTCAACCACTTACCTTGACAAAGTGCCTTCCCCTCCCTGGGCCTCAGTCTTCTCATCCATTCAAAGGGATAGAGGGTTGGGCTCGACGGCCTCCAGAGTCCCTCCCAGCTCTGTAGCTTTGATCCATGGCCCAGAAGGTGGAGTCAGTCATGCAGTAGAATGGGTAGCTTAGATGCCATCTTGCCGCAATGGTTCTATCACAACCTTTAGCCATTCTTCCTGAGATTTGACTCTGCTATGATGGCAGAAAGAAGCCAGGAAGTTGCCTGAGCTCACTTGAGTTTTCCTTGGAAATAATGTTAAATCAAGAATCTTGGAGCCATAGAATCCATAAAAAGACAGAGTGAAAATAGTTCCAGCCACCCAAATTAATTTAGGTGGACTTGAGGAAAGGTCTGTCTTACTTGAGTACAAAGGGAGCAGAGTCCTGGACATGCAGTGTCCAGGCAAGCCAAAGGGAAGTTCTTAACCACTGCACAGATTAGCACCTAAGGCCCTGTGGTTCTGGTTCAGCAGTCTAGTGGTACAGTGGGTGAACTGTGAAGCCTTCAGCTCCAGCATGGGAGGCAAACGGCCTGGGTATCAGGATACCCAGGGCAGAACAGGTACGTGTCCCAACACAACATACATAACACAAGCAAACCTCCATCCTCAGAGAGCCCAATGGTGCAGAAAGTCAAGGACCAAGTACCTGGCCCCAGTACAAGAAACTTAAGACACTGTCCTCTGTCACCCAGGAACAGAGCTCAACTTTTAAAAATAAGCAAAGAAAAACAAAAAAGAGCTCTGATTATTGAAAGCAACTACAGCAGTGGAGAAGATCCAAACACAAACTTAGAAGAGGAGAACAATGTCAAAATACCTACATGCAAAACCTCAAAGGGGAATATGAGTTGGTCTCAAGCCCCAAAAGTCCTCTCAGAAAAACTTAAAAAAGAAATTTAAAGATCAAGTAAGATAGGTAGAGGAAAAATTGGGAGAAAAAAATGAGAGGTCTGCAAGAGAATTATGAAAAAAAAGTCAATAGCTTGTAAAAGAAAGCACAAAAACTGACTAAAGAAAATAACTCCTTTAAAAGTAGAATCAGCCAAGTGAAAAAGGAGGTAAACAGGCTAATTAAAGAAAATAATTCCTTAACAATTAGAATTAGCCCGTAGAAGCTAATGAATTTATGAGACATCAAGAATCAGTCAAACAAAATCAAAAGAATGGGGGAAAAAAAGTTGTAAAGTACCTCAGTGGAAAAACAAATGACTTGAAAAATAGATCCAGAACAGATAATTTAAGAATTATTGGACTACTTGAAAGCCATGATCAACCAAAGAGTCTGGACAGCATCTTTCAAGAAATTATCGAGGAAACCTGCTCTGATATCCTAGAACCAGAAGGCAAACTAATCTCTGAAAGAACCTACATATCACTTCCTGAATGACTTCCCAAAATGAAAACTCCAAGGAATATTGTAGCTAAATTCCAAAATATCAGGTCAAGTTAGAAAATACTGCAGATAGCCAGAAAAAAAAATCCGAATGTCATAGAGCCACGGTCAGGATAACACAAGATTTAGCAGCTTCTACATGAAAGATCAGAAAGCTTGGAATGTGATATTCTGAAAAGTAAAGGAGCTTGAATTACATCTAGAAAAATTTGTCATAATCTTCCAAGATCAAAGATGGATATTCAGTGAAATATGGGAATTTCAAAACTTTCCTGATGAAAAAAACGAAACCAAACAGAAAAACTCAAGAAAAACATAAAAAGGTAAACAGAAAAGAAAAAAAAATATGATATTCAATAAGGTTAAACAGTTTATATCCACCGTGAGGAAGATGATACTTGTAACTTTTAAGAACTGTGTCTCTATTAAAGCAGTTAGTAGTACTTAGAAGATGTGAGCATAAGTTGATTTTGATGTGATGATAAAATATTTTATTAAGGGATGAAAAAAAAAAGAATTAAACTGGGCGAAGAGAAAAAAGAGAGGCAGACTGGGGGTAAAGTATATCACAATAAGAGGCATAAAAAATCTATTACAGTACAGAGAAAGAAGGAAGGGGACAAGCATTGTTTGAAACTTATTCTTATCAGATTTGATTCAAAGAAGGACTAATATACACACTCAGTTGAATAAAGAAATCTACCTCACCCAAAGGGAAGTAGGAGGGGAAAGAAGAAAGAAAACATGTGGAGATGATAGAAGAGAAAGCAGATTGAGGGAGGCAAGGTCAAAAGCAAAACACTAGAGGTAAAAGATAAAAGAAGAGAGAGAAAAGTATAAAGGGGAGGGGGAGAAAACATAGGATATAGGTTAAGAAAGAGCAATCATGTCTGTAAATGCAAATAGGATGAATTATTCCATAAAACAAAAGCAGATAGTAGAGTGGATTAAAAAACAGAATTCTGCAATATGTTGTTTACAAGAAACACATTTGAAGTTGAGAGACTTACAGAGTAAAAGTAGAAGCCTGGCACAGAATATATTATGTTTCAGTTGAAGTAAAAAAAGAAAGGCAGGGTTAGCAATTCTGATCTCAAAGCAAAAGCAAAAATGGATCTAATTAAAAGAGTCAAGGAAGGAAATTACATTTTGCTAAAAGGTACATAGACAGATAATATCAATAGCAAATATATACACATCAATTGCTGTAGCATTTATATTTTTAGGGGATAAATTAAGTGAGTCATAGGAGGAAATAGTCAGCAAAATTATACTGGTGAGGAACCTCAGCCTACCCCTCTCAGAATTAAATAAATCTAGCCACAAGATTAAAAAGAGAAGTTAAGGAGGTGAATAGAATTTTAGAAAAGTTAGATATGACAATTTGGTGTTTCTAGCTTTTAAAATTGCATGTCCAATTCTATTTTATTCATATAACATTAAAAAATATAAAATTTCCCCTAAGTACTGATTTGGCTGTGTCCCACAAATTTTGGTATGTTATCTCATTGTCATTGTCATTCTCTGATCATTTCTGTGATTTGTTATTTGACTCACTCATTCTTTAGGATTAATTTTTAATCTATTTTCCCATAACCCTTTATTTTGTGGAATTTTTATGTCATCATGATCTGAAAAAAAAATTTAATATTTCTGCTTTTCTGCATTTGAATGTGAGGGTTTTATGCCTTAAAATGTGGCCCATTTATATCCATGTATTATATTTTTCCTATCATCATTCAATTCGGCAGAGTACGATCGGTCATATGATAAGTGGACCAGGGATCCAAGGGAGGAAGGCAGTGCTGTTGAGTGCTTCGCCAGACTTGTCAAGATGGGTGGCAGGGAGAGACCTGAGGGATCCAGGGATTGGAGGTCTCGGTGTGGAAAATGAACAGGGCTTAATATGAGGAGGCAGAGGGAAAAGAGCAAATCAAGGAATTTCAGGGTTCGAGTCTGGAAGTGTTGCATGGGTGGGTGATGGAAGATCAAGAGTATAATCAGCTGAAGTGAAGTGGAAGAGGAAGATAGGGGAGGTGAATGAGTGGAAGAACTGGCAGTTAAGATATTTGAGAGCTACTGCTTGCGTATTTGTTTTTCTTCCTGGGTTATTTCTACCTTCTGAATTTAATTCTCCCTGTGCAACAAGAAAACTGTTCGGTTCTGCATACATATATTGTATCTAGGATATACTGTAACCTATTCAACATGTAAAGGACTGCTTGCCATCTGGGGGAGGGGGTGGAGGGAGGGAGGGGAAAAATCGGAACAGAAGTGAGTGCAAGGGATAATGCTGTAAAAAATTACCCTGGCATGCGTATCAATAAAAAGTTATTTAAAAAAAAAAAAAAAGATATTTGAGAGCTGAGCAGTTAAGTACACCCAGTAAGAAGGCCCAAGAGTCAAATCTTGGGATCATATTTTTTAACCCCAGAAGGGAATTTATGTCTTTAATTGAATCTACAACTCCTACCCTCCACACCCACAAAGAGCAGCTTTCACTACTACTTGCCTTAATAGAAACAAATATTCCCATTTTTCAAAAGAAAGAAACTGAGGGTTTGCAAGGGATAATGTTGAAGAATTGTCCACACATATGTTTTGAAAAATAAAAAGCTTTTTAAAAAAAGAAAGAAACTGAGGATCTGAGAGCATCTGGCAGAGGGGAACATGCCCTGGCTCTGGGCTTGTTCAATCCATTTCTGTCACCTCTGTACCCTGTGACTTTGAGCAAACCTCATGCTCCGAGCCTTTCTGTGCCTCAGTCTCCACATTTGTGAATAAAAGGGTCAGACTTCATGAATCATGAGATGACTTTTAGCTCTAGACCTGCTCATCACCAAGTATTTATTAAAAAAAATTTGTTTCTATTAAGGCAAGCAGTAGCTCTCAAATATCTTAACTGCCAGTTCTTCCACTCATTCACCTCCCCTATCTTCCTCTTCCACTTCACCTCAGCTGATTATACTCTTGATCTTCCATCACCCACCCATGCAACACTTCCAGACTCGAACCCTGAAATTCCTTGATTTGCTCTTTTCCCTCTGCCTCCTCATATCAAGCCCTGTTCATTTTCCACACCGAGACCTCCAATCCCTGGATCCCTCAGGTCTCTCCCTGCCACCCATCTTGACAAGTCTGGCGAAGCACTCAACAGCACTGCCCTCCTCCCTTGGATCCCTGGTCCACTTATCATATGACCGATCATACTCTGCCGAATTTCAGAGTGGGATTTTTCCCACAATCCTTCTCCAATACGCGTGCACACCCACCCATCTACCCACACAAACACTCTTAATCCACTACAAAGTTATGCTATACAACCCCAACTGGGCTCTCACTGCTGCTAGGCAGTCTTTGTTTTTTTTTTCAGGCAATTTTCCTACACCTTCCTAATTAACTCACTCTCCTGGCTCTTCCAGATCTTCCCATGCCTCCTCAAACTTCCCCTGGCTTTCCTTTTCTCTCTCTTTTCAGTCGAGAACCCCGCCTTATATTTTACTACTTAAAAAAAAAAAAAAAAGCCCTTCACTGAGAGCTCCCTCTTCTTTGGTTTCTTTATCTCATTGCACCCAGATGCCTTCTGCCATTATCTTCACCTTTACCCTCTCACAAGATGGTGTCCCTACCTGACCCCTCTAAGATATTGTCCCTCCCTCACTAATTATCAGCCCCTCCCTGTCTACTGACTACCCTACTGCCTACAAAAATGTCCTCATCTCTCCCACCCCCACCTGCCTGTCACCCATCATCTCTCCAGCTTCCTTGTGGCTATATGCCATAGGCACTAATGCTTCCTCCCCCCTCCTCTTTTTCTCTGATCAGCATTTATCCAAAATCACTCCCTCCAAGGTGACCAGTGATCTCTTAATTGGCCAGTTGGATGGCTTTTTCCCCCTTCTCATCCATCCAGCTGCTTCTCCCTTTCTTCTCTCCGTATTTGTGGGACATCCCTCTCCCCCCTGGTTCCCCTCCCACCCGGATAACCTTTTCAGTTTCCTTTGATCTTAATCCAGGTCACGCTTACTAATTTGGGTGTCCCACAGGGCTCTGGCCTGGGACCCTTTCCCCCTCTATTCTACTTCATTTGGTCTCAAAAGCTCCCATGGATTCAAATGTCATCTCTATGCTGATGACCCTCCAATCTACATCTCTGTGGATCTGTTGACCTCCATTCTTGCATTGCCAGCCGCCCATTAGTCTCCAAACTCGATGTCGGGGAAACATCATAAATTCAATGTGTCTCCAACTGAACTCATTATCTTTCCCTCCAAATCCTCCCCAAGTCCATGCCCTTGTTACTGCTGAGGGCACCACCCTCTTCCCAGTATCTGAGACTCACAGCCTACGTGTCATCCCCATATCTACTCTATTGCTGAGGCTTCATAGCTCCTTTCCCATTCCCCCATTCTCCCCTCTTCTATGACTATCATCCTGGTGCTGGGCCTCTCCCCTCACGGAGCCGGTGGATCTCCCAACCTCAAGTGACTCCCCCGCTCCCACCGAAGTGATCTTCCTAAAGCACAGATTTGACAGATCACCCCCTAATTCAACAAACTCTAGTGGTTTGGTATCAAACAGAAAATTCTGGCCTTCAAAGTCCAACAGAACCTGCACCCCCACCCCCAATACCTTTCCCATCTTGTACTCTGATGCAGAAACTCCCCTTGCTATTCCTCAAGCAAGACCCTCGCTCTCTGGGGGCCAGACACCTTCACCAGCCGTCCTCCGTGCCTGGACCATTCTCCCTTCCGCTTCTCAGCTTCCCTGACTTCAACTCCCAGCTACGTCCTCACCTACAAAAATCCCTTTCTAAATCCTTTCCATTCTGGCATCTTTCCTCCATCAGTAATTTCCTGTTTATCCTGACTATTTATTTCGACAGTCATTTGTACACTGCCTTCCCCATTACAGCTCGTTCCTTGAAGACAGTGACTGTATCCTTAGCCTTCACACAGAGCATATAGTAGGTTTTTTCTTTTAAGCAATCAGGGGTAAGTGATTTTCCCAGGGTCACACAGTTAACAAGTGTCTGTGGGTGGATTTGAACTCAGGTCCTCCTGATTCCTTTGTGTTATCTAGCTGCCTCATACATAGTAGGCTTTTCGAAAAGACTTATTGATTATTGACTGACTGCCAGGGTGGTCAAGCACCATGGCCAAGGTCCCATATGTGGCAAATGACTGAGCTGGGACTCCCAAGACATCCTCTGACTCCAAGACTCTCTCTTCCACTGGACTAAATTTTCCTTTTATCAGATTTATATCTTGAAGTGGATTCGATGTCATTAGTTTCTTACACCAACATCATTTCCCCCAAACAATCTAACGCCTCTGAAGAGCAATAAAGCTAAATGGAGGAGGTGGCTCAGAGCTTAATAAATCTAGAATTTTACAATCCAATGAAGGAATGAATCAATGGATAAAAATGCAAATCACTGACCTCTCACTAATATGAGTGGGGAGGGGATTGGAAGGGCAGGGACACGTCACTAAGACACTTCTGTCCTCCAGGAGCTAGCAAAAGGTGGCTTGGGAGAAATCCCTGGACTGGGAAAGGATTCTAGATGGTGCTTTCTAAGTAAGTCATTTCTATAGAAGTCACCAGCTTAGACCCTAAGGACTTTCAATACCTGAAGTCTTATATAATATAAAATATATAAATAACCCGGGAAGAAAAACAAAAATGCAAGCAGTCTATATTCATTTCCCAGTGTTCTTTCTTTGGGTGTAGCTGCTTCTGTCCATCCTTGATCAATTGGAACTGAGTTAACTCTCTTTATCGAAGAGATCCACTTCCATCAGAATACATCCTCAAACAGTATCATTGTTGAGGTATATAATGATCTCCTGGTTCTGCTCATTTCACTTAGCATCAGTTCATGTAAGTCTCGCCAATCCTCTCTGTATTCACCCTGCTGGTCATTTCTTACAGAACAATAATATTCCATAACATTCATATACCACAATTTACCCAGCCATTCTCCAATGGATGGGCACCCATTCATTTTCCAGTTTCTGGCCACTACAAACAGGGCTGCTACAAACATTTTGGCACATACAGGTCCCTTTCCCTTCTTTAGTATCTCTTTGGGGTATAAGCCCAGTAGAAACACTGCTGGATCAAAGGGTCTGCACAGTTTGGTAACTTTTTGAGCCTAGTTCCAAATTGCTCTCCAGAATGGCTGGATGTTCTAATCTCTTGTCTTGCTCAGTTTCTTTGGTGTTACAGTCAAGCTAATAGACTAAATATCCATAAATGACAAATACCGATAAATGTCATCAGCTCAGGTTAAGTAAATATGTTTCTAGCCGGCCAAGGCTCAAGTAAATATGGGCCTGCACATATTATACAGGTCATAGGGGAGACACAGAAATAAAGAAAATAAAATACAGAAAAAGAATTCACATATTCCTTTAAGTTCTTTCCCTTATCTCTCTATTCCATACACAAGGAAAGGGTCTAACATTTTTGTGTTTATTTATGTATTATATATTTTATTATTATATTAATTATTATTATATTTATATAATTATTATATATATTATATTATTTTTATTCACAGCACATATAGGATGTGGGATCAGTTTACAGGTCAGATTTCCAGAGATTGGCTAATTCCCCCTATTAGGGGTGAAATATGTTATTACTATACGTAGATGTTGTCTTCTGGGATAAAATGTAAGCTTTTTGAGAGCAGGAACTATTTCCTCATCACCTCCTCAGTTCTAAGGATAACCCTAAGGGGTCAGAGTCCCCTTCCCTCACAGGCTCATCATATCTGGCATATTCCCTCCATATGTGAGAATTGCATAGGGGCTTAGTTTCCACAGAATTATGAAAATGACATTAGAGAAATACAAAGAAATGAAACTTATATTAGAAAAATAAAATTGAAATCTAAGAAATGGAGGCTAGGGGAAGAAGGAAACACTGATTCTTCATTGACCAAGTACCACTGCGGTCACAACCTATTAGGGGCTCCGAATCCCCCCCAACTGAGTGGGAATCTCCAGCCCTCATGACATCATTTGGTCTCCCATGTAAGTTCCCTCCTCTGAGCACATCATTACATCTCTCCCTGTCTCCCTCCCTCTCCCCGCCCCTCTCCCCCAGGCCCAATACTCTGTAAGTGGTTCTCCATTTCTAAATACATTTTACCACAGAGTTTCTTATTCTAAGGGATTAGACGCTCCTGATAGGCTGTGGCCCACTTCCGTGGTACCCGGTCAATGGGGAATCATGGGAGAGCTTAAGACATGCCTAATGATTCCAGTTGTTCCTATTCCGTGGATTAGCCTCTTCTGCAGGGAGGTCATTGATAACTTTTAATTTCACTTCCCCCAAGTCCAATGGAGCATGTCTCACAGTATCAATCACTCCCTGCAATGTGAGCTAATCACTACTCAGCCATCCACTGTCCATATCTCCTTGATGTCCTTGAAAACCAGTTGGAATCAGTTTTTATAAAGGGGTGAAAAGCCAGAGCAAGAATGTTCCCTCCCCCCCCCCACTGTTCCCCGTACCTGTCAGGTGCTGGGAGAGGGGGCTCAAAGCCACTCAATCACCAGAGCCTTCCCCCCACTGAGCTCCCTGAGGGAGTCGGGGTGGGGGCCGGGGTCCCTTGCTTGCAGGACATAGTGCCTTGGTTTCCGGATAAATGGAGTTCTGGTCTCAGGTCCACAAGGGCCTCAGGACTCCGGACTGGACAGCTTCAGCCGAGCAGGGTCTGCTCTGGGCTATTGGAGCTCTCTGGGGCCCCTTCTGACCTTTGAAAAAGTTATTTCATGTCAGATACTCTTTCCTTGGAATCAGGTGAGAATAAAGGTGATAGAGAGGGAAAAGACAAAAGTGCCGTTTAACCAGACTCCCATGGGGGGAGGGACATTACCTGGAGGCTCCGTGTTTTCTTCTTCCTGAGCTGGAGGTGGGGGGTGGGATGGGAAGTAGAGGAAGGGAAGAGAAGTTAAGGAGAGGAGGAGGAGAGGGAGAGAAAGAGGGGGGAGGACACAGAGACACAGAGAGAGACACAGAGACACAGAGAGAGACACAGAGAGCTTGAGAGTGAGTCCCTTCCTTAGAACCTATGTACACACTTTCTATTCTAACCCCAGAAAACAATAGCAAAATTACAGGCACTGAAGTATGAACAAAAACACAATTACGGATAATTCATTAAATGTCTTCGTGCGTTTTAGGTTCCCTACACCTGGATAGGAAGCAGAGAACCTTGTGCATGTTCCAGGACGAGGCCCCCTCCCCCTTCTCCTCATCCATAATTCTCTGTGGTTCTTGTTAGCTCCATTTTCTCCAGTTGGATAAACTGAGCCTGGGGAGGGGGAGGGGAGTCGCTGAGGATTGTGATCTGATACAACAGGAAGCAGGTGTCCCCGGGGAGTCCGAACCCTCTGACTACAGGGCAGGGCACGGGAAAGGACAGGGAAACAGAACCCCCAAGTCACAGCATTTCCCGGTTTCAGAGATAAAGGGACCTTAGAGACATCCAGTCCAACAGTCTCATTTTAGCGAGGAGGAAACTGAGGCCTGAATAGGGGTGAATTGCTCCAAGTCACCCAATGGTGCTTCTCCCCAATCCCTGCCAGTCCGTTTGGCGGCTCTCCCCCCTTCCCTTATAGACTGATTCCTTAACTCGGTGAGAGTATCCGCATCCATCCAGTGACCTTGGCCAAGGTGAGAAGAGTCTTTGAAGGCCGGATGAAGTAAAACAGAAAGGAGTGGAGATGGATGGGGCCACCAAGCGAAACTCCCATTTCTAGTAGTGACAGCTAGGATTTGAACTCAGATCCACTGAGTAAAATGAGAAAGTTAAAAGCCTGGCCAGCCCAAGACTCTAAGGACTGCAGAGCTGCCCCCTCCCCTTTGCCTCCATTTTGTGTTTTATTTGCCGGGTTAGAACGCAGGTTCCTGGAGGGCCAGGGCTGTGTTTTCACTTGTACCGGGTTCCCAGGACCTACTAGGCGTTTGTTCAAACCTGATCTTATTGAATCTGTGACTGTGCCAGGTTCCCCGGGCCGGGAGGCTCCCGCCCGTCCTTCCTTTCTTTTTGACTTTTTATGAAAGCTTTTTATTTACCAAGGCACATGGGTAATTTTTCCAACACGGACCCTGGCACAGCCTTTCGTTGCAAATTGTCCCCTCCCCCAGCTGGCAGGTGGCCCGTGCATGTTAAATATGTTGAAATACACGCTAGGTCCAACATATGTCTACATATTTATACAGTTGTCTTGTTGTGCAAGAAAAATCGGACCCAGAAGGAAGAACAAGAAAAACTGAGAAAGAAAACACAGTGGAAGCAAACAACAACACAGAGGGTGAGAACGCTGGGTCGCGCTCCACCCTCGTTCCCACAGTCCTCCCTCTGGGTGCCGACGGCTCTCTTCGTCGCTGAAGCAGGGGAGCTGCTCCGAATCCTGCCAGTGTCGAAGAGGGCCTTGAGGGTCACCCCGTCTTGTGGCTGCGGAGGCCCCTCCTTTCTGGGGATGCAGGGATGGGCTTCGGGTTTGCGGCCTTGGAAAGAGCTCCCGCCCTCCCCCCTCCTCCCCCCCCACCCCAGCAGCTCCGGCGCTCCCACTGAAGCCCCCGCAGCCAAGGAGAAGGGTGCAGGAGTGGGGGTGGGGGGAGTTCAGGGTCAGAAACTTAAGTCTCTGCCCTTCCAGCTGGATCCCGCAGCTCCGACCCGGCCCGCAGACAATCCCCGCGCTGAGCGGAGGCCCGACCCTCCCAGGGCAGCCGCCGGTGCTCCCTGCACGCGGAGGACTTTGAGATCCCAGAAACATCAGCCGTCCCCCTGCCCCCCCCCCCCGCCTCAGCCCCCGCTCCCCAGGAGCGTGACCGTGGTACCACCGCAGCCGGCAAATCAGGCTGAGCAGAGAGCGCAAAGCAAGCAGGGTAATGGGCCGGAGATAGCGGGCTGGCGCGCCGGCCCAACCTCGAAGGCCAAGGAGGCTTTGCATATGATGACCTGGCCGATTACAGCTGCTCTCGCCACAGCCGCTGCCCGCTCCCTTCCCAGCCTGCCTTGGGCGGCCTAGGACCCGTCCTCCCCCTCCTCCTCCCGACGGGGTAAAAGAAGCTCGGAGAAGGCGTCTCCAGGCGGGCGGGGATGCTCGGCCCCCCGGCCCCCAAACCCCGACAGAGTCCGCAGGCCCCGGGATTTCCGCCTTAGGCAAAAGGGAAGGATCCCACCTGGCCTGGGGAAGCCGCTCTGCAAGCCCGGGGCTGGGGCGCGGGGCTGGACAGCGGTTCCGCCCAAAGAGATCGAGGGTTCCGCCGAGCCGGACTCCCTAGGGTCCCCGCTGTGATCTGAAGGCCCAAAACGAAGGCCAAAGCAAGGGAGACATAACTGCCAGGGATAGTGGGGGCCCTATTCTGGCCTGATCTGTCAAGAAGGGAAGGAGAGAGGGAGGGAAGAAGAGAAGGAGGGAAGGAGGAAAGGAAGGAAGAAAGGAGGGAGATGAAGGAAGGAGGGAGGGAGAAAAAGGAAGCAAGGAGGGAGAGGAAGGAAGGAGAGAAATGAAGGAAGGAAAGAGGGAGGGAGAGAGGAAAAAAGGAAGGAAAGAAGGAAGGAAGGAGGGCAAGGAAGAAAGAAAGAGAGGAGGAAGGAAGGAAGGAAGGAAGGAAGAAGAGAGGGAGGAAGGGAAGGAAGAGAAGGAAGGAAAGAAAGAAAGAAAGAGGAAGAAAGGAAGGAAGGAAAGAAGGAAGGAAGGTAGATAAGTACTGAAGTAGATTTTGATTTATTGAATGTTTCAGTTCTAGCTCATAACCAACTATTGAACTGAATAACTGGCTCACAAGGACTGTGCAGTCTATCACTAACTGATCATAGTCGAAACCAAAGAAGCTTGTTCACTCGGAGGGCCCCAGGGCTGGAGGGGGTCAGGAAAGCGGGGCAGAGTCCAGAGGAGGCAACCACAGTTTTAAAGAGCCCTGAAACACTGAAACATAGGATTAGGGCTGAGTCTACAAGAGAAGCTAGAAGAGGACACAGGAGCGGTGTTTGAGTATCTGAAAGGGTGTCTGATGGGAAAAGGGTTGGCCACAGAACCCGAAGCCATTTATGGGGAATTTTTTTGCTTTTTTGTTTTCTTACCAAGAGGCCCTCTGAGCCTCGATGTCAGAAGGCCAGAACATAAAGCACTGTTCCCAAGAGGGCTGGGGAGTCCCCTCTCCCTGGAGGCTCACTTCTCATGGACATGGGGCAGAGGGGGGGCCTTTCTGAATTTAGGCTGGACTAGATCTGGGTCCCTGCCAACTCTCAAATTCAGTGATTCTGTGCCTGATTCCATGAAGCAGAGCCATGACAAGAACCCAGATTTCTGGATTTCTTGTCCAATGGCCTTTTTAAAAGAAATCAGTGCATTCTACCTGCCATCTAGGGCAGGGAGTGGGGGGAAGGAGGGAAATTGGAACAGAAAGTTTTGCAAGGGTCAGTGTTGAAAAATGACCCATGTATATGTTTTGTAAATAAAAAGCTTTAATATTAAAAAAAGAAAAGAAAAAGAAATCAGTCCCTCAATCAACAACTATCTTGGAAGCAGCTAAGTTGTGTGTCCATTGCTGTGAGTACTAGGGCTGTAGAAACCTAAGTGAAGGCCCTGCCCGAAAAGAGATTATAATCTGGGGACAGCAAGGTACTCCTCTCTGTTTCCCAGCATCCCTCCCCTCCCCCCAGTCCCAGCTGGGCCAGAGCCAGGTCCCTCCAGAGCAGGAGAGTAGCCTGTGTCCTGCCCCTCCTCCATGACGAAGAGCCGCTTTCTGGCACGGCCGGGGCAGAAACTTGTTGTGCCTGCCCACGTTCCTTTGTTACGAGGGGGTGGGGATGAGAGGGATGGGAGGCAGAAGAAATTGCTGCTTGATAATTGCAGAGAATTTAATTTTTAAGATGACAGGGAAGGGGGGAAGGAGGACTTGACCTGAGTAAGGGACAGAGGCCTCAGGTCTGGCAGTAAAGGCTATGGGATCAGGTGCCCCTCCGGCTGGGCCTGGGCACCTTGATTTACTTCTGGCCTGCGGAGCCTGGGGCTTGGGCCGGACGGGCACCAGGCCATCCCCCGTCTCCACGGCCTCGGAGCCACTGATTTCTGCTCACTCCAAGGAGAACTCTCTGGGCGCCCAAGACTTCGAGAACCCGAATGAATGGAGACGGCCCAGCAGGGGTGGTTGTTGCTGTTATTGGGGGGGGGGGGGCGCGGCTTTTTTCTGCCCCAGGAAGATCCAAGCCCACGGTGAAGTTGTGAAATGTCCCTGCTCTTCTCAGCTCCGGTCCCTTTTCCCTTCCCTCTCCCAGGGCCTTGCCCCCACCCTCTCCTCTCCTCCACAAGGCCCCGCGCCCAGAATGAGGAGTGATGGGTAGAGACATGGCAGACTCGGGTCCCAGACGGGGAGCTCAGTGCCCAACTGCCGGCGCTGTCCACAACTGGGCCGGGCTGCTGTGCCAGGCAGTGAGTTGGAAAGTGTGTCGCAACGGTGGGGTGATCTCTCCTTATCACTGATCGCTGTTGATTCTTGTTCTTCTATGAGTTGATCCCACAGGGCTCCTGGCTCCCAGATGCTGTTATTCTGTCCTTGGACTCGGAAGACCGAACTAAAAACAGGGGGTGGAGACTAGAAGTTCAGCCCGGGATTTTCCCCCAGGGACACCAGGTGGTGAGAGGGGGATCGGGCTGGCGCAGCTCTGAGATGGTCCACTCAGGACCATCCCCTCCTGGTCCTCCTGGAGTCTTCCTTCTCCCTCAGGCCCAGCTCAGTTCTCCTGCCATGTTCCCTTGGTCAGGTCCCCCACAGGCCCTCTCCAGGACTTCTCCAGCCGTTCCAATTCTCTCCAACTCCGATACTCCCCTGCTGCCAGATTGTGTCAAGGCGCAGCTCTGACCGCGTCCCTCCTCTGCTCAAGAAGCTCCTGGGATCCCTCTCGCTTCTTGGGCCAAATCCCTTTTCAGCTTTACCCAGCCGCTGGGTGCCCCTCGCACATCTCCAGAAGCCAGGCTCGTGCACGACCTCCCGCGCCTTCGATGGCCTCTCTTCTCACACCCGGCCTCACAATCCCTTCTTGCCTTCAGAGCTCAGTTCAATGGCCACTTTCTAAAGAATATCATTTACCTATAGAATCGCTCTTCCATGTTCCAAGTATGGTGCGAAGTCGCTTTACAGATAGCTCACTTGGTCCTTATATGCTGGGAGGTATGTGCTATAATTGTTCCATTTTAAAGATGGGATAATAAACACATCATTTATATTATAAATATATAATAAACAATAATATAATATGAAAATAAAAAATAAAATAAATAAGATGAAATGACCACCTCAGGGTCACACAGCTAGTGAGTTTCTGAGGCTGGATTTTCACTTGGGCCCAAGTTCAACCTAACTCTTCCCATTTCACCTCCTTGAGGTCCCATCTTTCCTGTTTTCTGCAGCTTCAAGTCCTTTCCACCAATCCTCCTGGCATTAATATCCTTGCAGGTGCTACGGTGGATAGAGTACAAGCCCAGGAAGATGGGAGTTCAAATCCAGCCTCAGTCACTCATGGGGTGTGTGACCCTAGGCAAGTCATTTCACCCTGCCTGCCTCAGTTTCCTTATCTGTAAAATGAGCTGGAGAGGGAAATGGCAAACCACTCCACCTTCTCTGCCAAGAAAACTCCAACTGGGGTCATGAAAAGTCAAGCAAGATTGAAGA